>NC_086445.1:551956728-552256728 GCF_028390025.1 Pseudophryne corroboree
TTCGTCTCAGCAAAAAAACACTGAGGCATTTGGGGAATATGAAGGAGGAGGGTGACACATTTAAATATTTAAATGTGTCTATCCCTGCTGTCGCACCGTCCATATCCCAAGAGTACTCCAGTGTCCCCTATGGATTCAAAGAAAAGGATTTATCTGGTAAGTACCAAAATCCTATTTTCTTTTTCATCCACTAGGGGTCACTGGAGTACTCTTGGGACGAACCAAAGTTTCCCCCTTGGGCGGGAGAGTTGGTTGCCACCTGTAACAGTAGACGGACAAAGCTAAATGCTGATGCCGCAAACGTAGAAAAGCGCACAAACGTGTGCACTGACAACCATGTAACCGCAGGGCAAATTTATATCGTGAAAACCACATGACCTGCTGCCCATGACATTGAATTTGCTGAAATAGATGCAGAGAGTTTTAAATTAGTATGAAATTAAGCCTGGCGAATAGTTGGCTTAATTAATCTAGCCAAGGTCTGTTTGGAAGCTGGTACTGTTGACAACAATGCGAAGCGCCCAAACCACATTGAAAGTAGCTGGAGCTCCTGAACTATGGAGAAAGCAGGAACGACGATTGATTAATGTATGAAAAGAGGATACTACCTTAGGTAGAAAAGCTAAATTAATTCAAAGTTCTGCTCCATTATCATGAAACACTAGATACGGTAGCTTGGATGATAACGCACTATGGTGGTAATTCAGGGTTGATCGCAGCAGCATATTTGTTAGCAGTTGGGCAAAACCATGTGCACTGCAGGGGGGGGGGGGGGCAGATATAATATGTGAAGAGAGAGTTAGATTTGGGTGTGGTGTGTTCAAACTGAAATCTAAATTGCAGTGTAAAAATAAAGCAGCCAGTATTTACCCTGCACAGAAAGAAAATAACCCACCCAAATCTAACTCTCTCTGCACATGTTATATCTGCCCCACCTGCAGTGCACATGGTTTTGCCCAACTGCTAACAAATATGCTGCTGCGATCAACTCTGAATTACCCCCTTAATTCAGAACACACTTTGCCAAAGATAAGTCTAGGAGAAAACTGTTTTCTAAGTGAGAACTTAACATCCACCTGTTGTAAGGGTTCAAAAACTGAGGACTATAAAACAATCTAAACTAGATTCAAGTCTCATGGCGCTGTAGGTGGTATAAATGGAGGTTGAACGCTAAGGACACTTTGCAGGAACATATGCACTGTTGGCAAAAGAGTCAAACAGTGCTGACAGAAATTGACAAAGCAGAAACCTGCACTTTTAGTGTAACTAAACGTAGTCCTCCATCTAATCCTGTTTGTAAAAATAGCAAAAAGCGGGATAACTTGAAAGATGTCGGAAACTTCCGAGCTTCATACCAACCAACGTAATCTCGCCCAATTTTCGGATAATTAGCTGCTGTAACTGGCTTCCTAGCACGTAACATGGTTGGTATAAACGACTCTGGTATGCCCCCTCGTCTTAAGAGAGCGGTTTCAACAGCCACCCCGTCAAATGCCTCCGCGCTGAATTGGGGTAAAGAAATGGGCCCCGTTGCAGAGGGTATGGATGTAGCATAATGGCCACGGATCGTCTGCGAGTAGACAGTGGAGATCCGAGAACCACGCCGTCCGAGGCTAATGAGGCGCCACAAGTATGATGGTCATGGACTTTCCTTACTTGATCCGCTTTAACAACCGAGTAAGCAGCGGGAATGGTGGAAAAAGATACGCGGCTGTATGGCCAAGCTATTGTGAGAGCATCCACTGCTTTTGGATCTATTGCAGTGGTTCTCAAACTCGGTCCTCAGGACCCCACACAGTGCATGTTTTGCAGCTCACCCAGCAGGTGCACAGGTGTATTAATTACTCACTGACACATTTTAAAAGGTCCACAGGTGGAGTTAATTATTTCACTTGTAATTCTGTGAGGAGACCTGCAAAACATGCACCGTGTGGGGTCCTGAGGACCGAGTTTGAGAACCTGTGATCTATTGTTTTGGACACATACTTGGGTGTCTGATGATTTTAGCGAGATGCCATTATATCCACCTGTGGGTAACCCCACCGCTGGACCGACATCTGGAACACTTGTGGATGTAAAGTCCATACTCCTTGGTGAAAATCCTGACAACTGAGTTAGTCTGTTTTCAAGTTGTCCATCCCTGGAATAAACAGTGGTGATAATATCACCTGGTGATGCTCGGCTGAATGTAGGAATGAAGAAACGTCTTGTCTGGACATGCGACTTCGAGTTTGTCTTTGTTTGTTGATGTATGCTACTGCCGTCGCGTTGTTTGAGCGAACATGAACAGTGTGAGACTAAGATGTGAACTGCCTGTGCAGAGCCTTGTAAATAGGCCTGAGTTCCAGGGCATTGACCGTAATCTTTTCTGGTCTGACCACAGACCCTGAAGTTGACCATGTTGGACTATAGCTTCGCAACAGTTGAGAATTGCATCTGTCGTCAGAATAATCCAATTCCAGACTCCGAATTTTTTCCCCCCAGGGAAATATTGTATTTGGAGCCACCAGAGTAGCTATACTCTGGCCCCTGGAGACAACCGCACCCTCTGATGAATTTGTAGATGAAAAACCGACCAGTGCGTGCAGATTAAGCTGAAAAGGACGCAAGTGAAATATTCCGAACTGTAGTACTTGGAAAGGCGCCCTCATGTTTACTAACAATGGAATGCACCGTGACGGTCCGTGGTTAGAGCACTAACTGTACTAGATGACGAATACTTTGCGCTTTAACAGCTGACAGGTAAAATAGTGCAAAATAGGATTTTAATTACCTACCGGTAAATCCTTTTCTCGTAGTCCGTAGAGGATGCTGGGGTCCACATTAGTACCATGGGGTCTAGACAGGTCCACTAGGAGCCCCTGACACTAAGAGTTTGAGAGTGTGGGCTGGCTCCTCCCTCTATGCCTCCTACCAGACTCAGTCTAGAAACTGTGCCTGAGGAGACGGACAACTTCGAGAGAAGGATTTTACACAGATAGTGGCGAGATTCACACCAGCTCACACACAAGGCAAATCAAGCTAACTTGCTTGAAATATCAGCAACAGCTGAACAATATTGCTTACCAGGTAACAAAATAGTACTTAACCAAGAACTAAGCAGTACTGAACTAAGGGGGTCATTCCGAGTTGATCGCTCGCTAGTTTTAGCAGCCGTGCAAACGCTATGCCGTTGCCCACTGGGGAGTGTATTTTAGCTTAGCAGAAGTGCGAATGCTTGTGCAGCCGAGCTCTGCAAAAACAGTTTGTGCAGTTTCAGAGTAGCTCTGGACCTACTCAGCGCTTGCGATCACTTCAGCCTATTCGTGTCCGGGTTTGACGTCATACACTCGCCCAGCCATGCATGCGTTTTTTCAGACATGCCTGCATTTTTGCAAACACTCCCTCAAAACGGTCAGTTGACACCCAGAAACGCTCCCTTCCTGACAATCTTCTTGCGGCCGTCAGTGCGAAAGAAAACTTTGCAACAACCTGTGCACAACCACAACTGGCTTTGGACCCGTACGACGCGTGCACATTGCAGACCATACGCATAAATGCCGTTTTTTCACCTGAACGCTGCGCTGCGAAAATCGGCAGCGAGCGATCAACTTGGAATAACCCCCTAAGTAACTACTGCAGGATCACGAAGCGCTGGGTGGGCGCCCAGCATCCCCTACGGACTACGAGAAAAGGATTTACTTCCTTTAATTAAAAAAATTAGATTTTACTTACCGATAAATCTATTTCTCGGAGTCCGTAGTGGATGCTGGGGTTCCTGAAAGGACCATGGGGAATAGCGGCTCCGCAGGAGACAGGGCACAAAAAGTAAAGCTTTTTCAGATCAGGTGGTGTGCACTGGCTCCTCCCCCTATGACCCTCCTCCAGACTCCAGTTAGGTACTGTGCCCGGACGAGCGTACACAATAAGGGAGGATTTTGAATCCCGGGTAAGACTCATACCAGCCACACCAATCACACCGTACAACTTGTGATCTAAACCCAGTTAACAGTATGATAACAGCGGAGCCTCTGAAAGATGGCTTCCTTCAACAATAACCCGAATTAGTTAACAATAACTATGTACAATTTATGCAGATAATCCGCACTTGGGATGGGCGCCCAGCATCCACTACGGACTCCGAGAAATAGATTTATCGGTAAGTAAAATCTTATTTTCTCTATCGTCCTAGTGGATGCTGGGGTTCCTGAAAGGACCATGGGGATTATACCAAAGCTCCCAAACGGGCGGGAGAGTGCGGATGACTCTGCAGCACCGAATGAGAGAACTCCAGGTCCTCCTTAGCCAGAGTATCAAATTTGTAAAATTTTACAAACGTGTTCTCCCCTGACCACGTAGCTGCTCGGCAAAGTTGTAATGCCGAGACCCCTCGGGCAGCCGCCCAAGATGAGCCCACCTTCCTTGTGGAGTGGGCCTTTACAGATTTAGGCTGTGGCAGGCCTGCCACAGAATGTGCAAGTTGGATTGTGCTACAGATCCAACGAGCAATCGTCTGCTTAGACGCAGGAGCACCCATCTTGTTGGGTGCATACAATATAAACAACGAGTCAGATTTTCTGACTCCAGCTGTTCTTGCAATATATATTTTTAATGCTCTGACAACGTCCAGTAACTTGGAGTCCTCCAAGTCACTTGTAGCCGCAGGCACTACAATAGGCTGGTTCAGATGAAATGCTGACACCACCTTAGGGAGAAAATGCGGACGAGTCCGCAGTTCTGCCCTGTCCGAATGGAAAATCAGATATGGGCTTTTGTAAGATAAAGCTGCCAATTCTGACACTCTCCTGGCAGAAGCCAGGGCTAGAAGCATGGTCACTTTCCAAGTGAGATATTTCAAATCCACCTTATTTAGTGGTTCAAACCAATGAGATTTTAGAAAATCCAAAACCACATTGAGATCCCACGGTGCCACTGGAGGCACCACAGGGGGCTGTATATGCAGCACTCCCTTAACAAAGGTCTGGACTTCAGGGACTGAAGCCAATTCTTTTTGAAAGAAAATCGACAGGGCCGAAATTTGAACCTTAATAGATCCCAATTTGAGACCCATAGACAATCCTGATTGCAGGAAATGTAGGAATCGACCCAGTTGAAATTCCTCCGTCGGAGCACTCCGATCTTCGCACCACGCAACATATTTTCGCCAAATTCGGTGATAATGTTGCACGGTTACTTCTTTCCTTGCTTTAATCAAAGTAGGAATGACTTCTTCCGGCATGCCTTTTTCCATTAGGATCCGGCGTTCAACCGCCATGCCGTCAAACGCAGCCGCGGTAAGTCTTGAAACAGACAGGGACCCTGCTGAAGCAAGTCCCTCCTTAGAGGTAGAGGCCACGGATCTTCCGTGATCATCTCTTGAAGTTCCGGGTACCAAGTCCTTCTTGGCCAATCCGGAACCACTAGTATCGTTCTTACGCCTCTTTGCCGTATAATTCTCAATACTTTTGGTATGAGAGGCAGAGGAGGAAACACATACACCGACTGGTACACCCAAGGTGTTACCAGCGCGTCCACAGCTATTGCCTGCGGATCTCTTGACCTGGCGCAATACCTGTCCAGTTTTTTGTTGAGGCGAGACGCCATCATGTCCACCATTGGTCTTTCCCAACGGGTTACCAGCATGTGGAAGACTTCTGGATGAAGTCCCCACTCTCCCGGGTGAAGATCGTGTCTGCTGAGGAAGTCTGCTTCCCAGTTGTCCACTCCCGGGATGAACACTGCTGACAGTGCTATCACATGATTCTCTGCCCAGCGAAGAATCCTTGCAGCTTCTGCCATTGCACTCCTGCTTCTTGTGCCGCCCTGTCTGTTCACATGGGCGACTGCCGTGATGTTGTCCGACTGGATCAACACCGGTTTTCCCTGAAGCAGAGGTTCTGCCTGGCTTAGAGCATTGTATATTGCTCTTAGTTCCAGAATGTTTATGTGAAGAGACGTTTCCAGGCTTGTCCATACTCCCTGGAAGTTTCTTCCTTGTGTGACTGCTCCCCAGCCTCTCAGGCTGGCGTCCGTGGTCACCAGGATCCAATCCTGTATGCCGAATCTGCGGCCCTCCAATAGATGAGGACTCTGCAACCACCACAGAAGAGACACCCTTGTCCTTGGAGACAGGGTTATCCGTAGGTGCATCTGAAGATGCGACCCTGACCATTTGTCCAACAGATCCCTTTGGAAAATTCTTGCGTGGAATCTGCCGAATGGAATTGCTTCGTAAGAAGCCACCATTTTTCCCAGGACTCTTGTGCATTGATGTACAGACACCTTTCCTGGTTTTAGGAGGTTCCTGACAAGCTCGGATAACTCCTTGGCTTTTTCCTCCGGGAGAAAAACCTTTTTCTGAACCGTGTCCAGAATCATCCCTAGGAACAGCAGACGAGTTGTCGGCATTAACTGGGATTTTGGAATATTCAGAATCCACCCGTGCTGTTTTAGCACTTCTTGAGACAGTGCTAATCCCATCTCTAGCTGTTCTCTGGACCTCGCCCTTATTAGGAGATCGTCCAAGTATGGGATAATTAATACGCCTTTTCTTCGAAGAAGAATCATCATCTCGGCCATTACCTTTGTAAAGATCCGAGGTGCCGTGGACAATCCGAACGGCAGCGTCTGAAACTGATAGTGACAGTTTTGTACAACGAACCTGAGGTACCCCTGGTGTGAGGGGTAAATTGGAACGTGGAGATACGCATCCTTGATGTCCAAGGATACCATAAAGTCCCCCTCTTCCAGGTTCGCTATCACTGCTCTGAGTGACTCCATTTTGAACTTGAACTTCTTTATGTACAGGTTCAAGGACTTCAGATTTAGAATAGGCCTTACCGAGCCATCCGGCTTCGGTACCACAAAAAGAGTGGAATAATACCCCTTCCCTTGTTGTAGAAGAGGTACCTTGACTATCACCTGCTGAGAGTACAGCTTGTGAATGGCTTCCAAAACCGTCTCCCTTTCGGAGGGGGACGTTGGTAAAGCAGACTTCAGGAAACGGCGAGGTGGATCTGTCTCTAATTCCAACCTGTACCCTTGAGATATTTTCTGCAGGATCCAGGGATCTACCTGCGAGTGAGCCCACTGCGCGCTGTAATTTTTGAGACGACCGCCCACCGTCCCCGAGTCCGCTTGAGAAGCCCCAGCGTCATGCTGAGGCTTTTGTAGAAGCCGGGGAGGGCTTCTGTTCCTGGGAAGGAGCTGCGTGTTGCTGTCTCTTCCCTCGACCTTTGCCTCGTGGCAGATATGAATAGCCCTTTGCTCTCTTATTTTTAAAGGAACGAAAGGGCTGCGGTTGAAAAGTCGGTGCCTTTTTCTGTTGGGGAGTGACTTGAGGTAGAAAGGTGGATTTCCCGGCTGTAGCCGTGGCCACCAAATCTGATAGACCGACTCCAAATAACTCCTCCCCTTTATACGGCAAAACTTCCATATGCCGTTTTGAATCCGCATCGCCTGTCCACTGTCGCGTCCATAAAGCTCTTCTGGCCGAAATGGACATAGCACTTACCCGTGATGCCAGTGTGCATATATCCCTCTGTGCATCACGCATATAAAGAAATGCATCCTTTATTTGTTCTAACGACAGTAAAATATTGTCCCTGTCCAGGGTATCAATATTTTCAATCAGGGACTCTGACCAAACTACCCCAGCACTGCCCATCCAGGCAGTCGCTACAGCTGGTCGTAGTATAACACCTGCATGTGTGTATATACTTTTTTGGATATTTTCCATCCTCCTATCTGATGGATCTTTAAGTGCGGCCGTCTCAGGAGAGGGTAACGCCACTTGTTTAGATAAGCGTGTTAGCGCCTTGTCCACCCTAGGAGGTGTTTCCCAGCGCTCCCTAACCTCTGGCGGGAAAGGGTATAATGCCAATAATTTCTTTGAAATTATCAGCTTTTTATCAGGGGCAACCCACGCTTCATTACACACGTCATTTAATTCTTCTGATTCAGGAAAAACTATAGGTAGTTTTTTCATACCCCACATAATACCCTGTTTAGTGGTACCTGTAGTATCAGCTAAATGTAACGCCTCCTTCATTGCCAAAATCATATAACGTGTGGCCCTACTGGAAAATACGGTTGATTCGTCACCGTCACCACTGGAGTCATCGCCTGTGTCTGGGTCTGTGTCGACCGACTGAGGCAAAGGGCGTTTCACAGCCCCTGACGGTGTTTGAGTCGCCTGGACAGGCACTAATTGATTGTCCGGCCGCCTCATGTCGTCAAACGACTGCTTTAGCGTGTTGACACTATCCCGTAGTTCCATAAATAAAGGCATCCATTCTGGTGTCGACTCCCTAGGGGGTGACATCCTCATATTTGGCAATTGCTCCGCCTCCACACCAATATCGTCCTCATACATGTCGACACACACGTACCGACACACAGCAGACACACAGGGAATGCTCCTAACGAAGACAGGACCCACTAGCCCTTTGGGGAGACAGAGGGAGAGTTTGCCAGCACACACCAAAAGCGCTATATATATATCAGGGATAGCCTTATAATAAGTGCTCCCTTATAGCTGCTTTGTTATATCAAAATATCGCCATAAATGTGCCCCCCCCTCTCTGTTTTACCCTGTTTCTGTAGTGCAGTGCAGGGGAGAGACTTGGGAGCCGTCCTGACCAGCGGAGCTGTGAGAGGAAATGGCGCAGTGTGCTGAGGAGATAGGCCCCGCCCCTTTTCTGGCGGGCTCGTCTCCCGCTATTTAGAAAAATTAGGCAGGGGTTAAATATCTCCATATAGCCTCTAGGGCTATATGTGAGGTATTTTTAGCCTTTATTAGGTAATCATTTGCCTCCCAGGGCGCCCCCCTCCCAGCGCCCTGCACCCTCAGTGACTGCCGTGTGAAGTGTGCTGAGAGGAAAATGGCGCACAGCTGCAGTGCTGTGCGCTACCTTTTGAAGACTGCAGGAGTCTTCAGCCGCCGATTCTGGACCTCTTCTGACTTCAGCATCTGCAAGGGGGCCGGCGGCGTGGCTCCGGTGACCATCCAGGCTGTACCTGTGATCGTCCCTCTGGAGCTTGATGTCCAGTAGCCAAGAAGCCAATCCATCCTGCACGCAGGTGAGTTGACTCCTTCTCCCCTCAGTCCCTCGCTGCAGTGATCCTGTTGCCAGCAGGAATCACTGTAAAATAAAAAACCTAGCTAAACTTTTTCTAAGCAGCTCTTTAGGAGAGCCACCTAGATTGCACCCTTCTCGGCCGGGCACAAAAATCTAACTGGAGTCTGGAGGAGGGTCATAGGGGGAGGAGCCAGTGCACACCACCTGATCTGAAAAAGCTTTACTTTTTGTGCCCTGTCTCCTGCGGAGCCGCTATTCCCCATGGTCCTTTCAGGAACCCCAGCATCCACTAGGACGATAGAGAAATCCTATTTTCTCTTACGTCCTAGAGGATGCTGGGGTCCACATTAGTACCATGGGGATGTACCAAAGCTATGAAGACAAAAAAACAAAGTGTTTCCGCACTGGTTGAGAAAATGGTAGAATTTTAGTTTTTTTTATATATAGGTATGTTCATCAAAACCAACATTTATAATTTCTATTCACTACATTGTTTAATTACAAAACTTGTTGGCGGTGCACCAAAAGGGTTTCAGTAGTATCCTACTGGTATTGCTTAGACGAACAAGAAAGAAAAAGACCCTTGTGTGGCGCACTCATTACATGTAAAAAAATTTTTTTGAAAGGATTATAGTATATATTAAAACGTAACTTTTATTATAAATATCTTAAGATATAATACCCCCTGAGAGTGTGTTGGGAGTGAAAATATTTAAATCATGTGTGTAACAAATCTATAACATAAAAGAGATTTTTTTTAGAATTATATTTAGGCTATATGCCAAATATGCAACAGGAATAAATGTCAAGTCCTATATTGGACTATGTATACGGCGCCCTCTATTGACTCTTATTATTATCGCGGTTGTCTACATTTTATCAAGCCCGCCAATCTGGTGAAACACGTCTCCACGGCAACCAAGCAAACAGGAAGTATACGGCGCCACAAGCGGAAGGACGCGACACTCCCGGACCGGACCCCAGAGAAATCCTCAGCAGAGCTTGCGGGCAGACGCCCGACCCTATATAGCTGGTCACTAACACGGTAATGGGTATTTACCAGAGTCCTTTATTATTATATACTCTGCTGCATTTGGGTGTATACATATATAAGATCTACAAACATTTGCCTGCTATAACGGGTATATTTTACAACACAATAGCCTATGTTAAGGACCCAAAAGGGCACATGTATATATATTTTCTAGCAAACTGACCAACAATCGGTCCATTCCGGTTGTTTTAAAAACCCTTCTTAAACAATTGTTAAACTTGAATAAATCAGCACGCAGCAGCCTCTGCAACAGGATAAGAAAATAAATAAAAGAGGTTTTGATCCTACTCTTATTACTGTGAACAATATTCTACTATATTCAAAACATACAATGTGTTTTATTCCTAATCTGCATATGTGAACAATTCAGTTCAGAACAAACAGCAGCCCCTGAGTGAGGGGATATAAGGGTTTTTTCTCTCTATTTGACCCTACAATTGTTCTGGCTTCTTTGAACCTATATTAATATTCTGTTGTATTTTAATATACATTACCTACTTTTGAAATATAAGAGATATACACTCTTTCCTCCTTTTTCCTGGTTATTCAGGACTCTCATTGGTGATTCAGCACAACAATACCATTCCCTGGGGCAGTTTTTCAACTGACAGGAATAGCTAACACCAACAGCAGATCCATCTTACTATTCCTATTATCTATGATTCTTGCAATACTCTTTCATATTATTTTCTCTATATTCGTGAACTCTCATCAACAATTCCGGAGGGGATACAAAATATAACTTACTACCAAACCACACTTAAATTGCCCAATCTCGTCTGATCTTGAAGCGATAAAGTGTTGGGCCGGGCAAGTATCAGGAGGGGGACCACCTGAGAATACCCGGTGTAGTAAGTTCTGGATCCTAATCCAGTCTAACGCTGAAAGCAGATTCACACATTTCATTTCTGCTATCCCTAATCTGCTTCCTCTAATTTTAAGGTGTCTTCATAAATCTTCCTTAAATAAAAATAAGAATTTACTTACCGATAATTCTATTTCTCGGAGTCCGTAGTGGATGCTGGGGTTCCTGAAAGGACCATGGGGGAATAGCGGCTCCGCAGGAGACAGGGCACAAAAAGTAAAGCTTTAGGATCAGGTGGTGTGCACTGGCTCCTCCCCCTATGACCCTCCTCCAAGCCTCAGTTAGGATACTGTGCCCGGACGAGCGTACACAATAAGGAAGGATTTATGAATCCCGGGTAAGACTCATACCAGCCACACCAATCACACTGTACAACCTGTGATCTGAACCCAGTTAACAGTATGATAACAGCGGAGCCTCTGAAAGATGGCTCACAACAATAATAACCCGATTTTTGTAACTATGTACAAGTATTGCAGATAATCCGCACTTGGGATGGGCGCCCAGCATCCACTACGGACTCCGAGAAATAGAATTATCGGTAAGTAAATTCTTATTTTCTCTATCGTCCTAGTGGATGCTGGGGTTCCTGAAAAGACCATGGGGATTATACCAAAGCTCCCAAACGGGCGGGAGAGTGCGGATGACTCTGCAGCACCGAATGAGAGAACTCCAGGTCCTCCTTAGCCAGGTTATCAAATTTGTAGGATTTTACAAACGTGTTTGCCCCTGACTAAATAGCCGCTCGGCAAAGTTGTAAAGCCGAGACCCCTCGGGCAGCCGCCCAAGATGAGCCCACCTTCCTTGTGGAATGGGCATTTACATATTTTGGCTGTGGCAGGCCTGCCACAGAATGTGCAAGCTGAATTGTATTACACATCCAACTAGCAAAAGTCTGCTTAGAAGCAAGAGCACCCAGTTTGTTGGGTGCATACAGGATAACAGCAAGTCAGTTTTCCTGACTCCAGCCGTCCTGGAACCTATATTTCTCTATCGTCCTAGTGGATGCTGGGGTTCCTGAAAGGACCATGGGGAATAGCGGCTCCGCAGGAGACAGGGCACAAAAAGTAAAGCTTTTCCAGATCAGGTGGTGTGCACTGGCTCCTCCCCCTATGACCCTCCTCCAGACTCCAGTTAGATTTTTGTGCCCGGCCGAGAAGGGTGCAATCTAGGTGGCTCTCCTAAAGAGCTGCTTAGAAAAAGTTTAGCTAGGTTTTTTATTTTACAGTGATTCCTGCTGGCAACAGGATCACTGCAGCGAGGGACTGAGGGGAGAAGGAGTCAACTCACCTGCGTGCAGGATGGATTGGCTTCTTGGCTACTGGACATCAAGCTCCAGAGGGACGATCACAGGTACAGCCTGGATGGTCACCGGAGCCGCGCCGCCGGCCCCCTTGCAGATGCTGAAGTCAGAAGAGGTCCAGAATCGGCGGCTGAAGACTCCTGCAGTCTTCTAAAGGTAGCGCACAGCACTGCAGCTGTGCGCCATTTTCCTCTCAGCACACTTCACACGGCAGTCACTGAGGGTGCAGGGCGCTGGGAGGGGGGCGCCCTGGGAGGCAAATGTAACCTATATAAAGGCTAAAAATACCTCACATATAGCCCCCAGAGGCTATATGGAGATATTTAACCCCTGCCTGATTTCTCTAAATAGCGGGAGACGAGCCCGCCAGAAAAGGGGCGGGGCCTATCTCCTCAGCACACGGCGCCATTTCCTCTCACAGCTCCGCTGGTCAGGACGGCTCCCAAGTCTCTCCCCTGCACTGCACTACAGAAACAGGGTAAAACAGAGAGGGGGGGGCAAATTTATGGCGATATTTTGATATAACAAAGCAGCTATAAGGGAGCACTTAGTATAAGGCTATCCCTGATATATATATATATAGCGCTTTTGGTGTGTGCTGGCAAACTCTCCCTCTGTCTCCCCAAAGGGCTAGTGGGTCCTGTCTTCGTTAGGAGCATTCCCTGTGTGTCTGCTGTGTGTCGGTACGTGTGTGTCGACATGTATGAGGACGATATTGGCGTGGAGGCGGAGCAATTGCCAAATATGAGGATGTCACCCCCTAGGGAGTCGACACCAGAATGGATGCCTTTATTTATGGAACTACGGGATAGTGTCAACACGCTAAAGCAGTCGTTTGACGACATGAGACGGCCGGACAATCAATTAGTGCCTGTCCAGGCGACTCAAACACCGTCAGGGGCTGTGAAACGCCCTTTGCCTCAGTCGGTCGACACAGACCCAGACACAGGCGATGACTCCAGTGGTGACGGTGACGAATCAACCGTATTTTCCAGTAGGGCCACACGTTATATGATTTTGGCAATGAAGGAGGCGTTACATTTAGCTGATACTACAGGTACCACTAAACAGGGTATTATGTGGGGTGTGAAAAAACTACCTATAGTTTTTCCTGAATCAGAAGAACTAAATGACGTGTGTAATGAAGCGTGGGTTGCCCCTGATAAAAAGCTGATAATTTCAAAGAAATTACTGGCATTATACCCTTTCCCGCCAGAGGTTAGGGAGCGCTGGGAAACACCTCCTAGGGTGGACAAGGCGCTAACACGCTTATCTAAACAAGTGGCGTTACCCTCTCCTGAGACGGCCGCACTTAAAGATCCATCAGATAGGAGGATGGAAAATATCCAAAAAAGTATATACACACATGCAGGTGTTATACTACGACCAGCTATAGCGACTGCCTGGATGTGCAGTGCTGGGGTAGTTTGGTCAGAGTCCCTGATTGAAAATATTGATACCCTGGACAGGGACAATATTTTACTGTCGTTAGAACAAATAAAGGATGCATTTCTTTATATGCGTGATGCACAGAGGGATATCTGCACACTGGCATCACGGGTAAGTGCTATGTCCATTTCGGCCAGAAGAGCTTTATGGACGCGACAGTGGACAGGCGATGCGGATTCAAAACGGCATATGGAAGTTTTGCAGTATAAAGGGGAGGAGTTATTTGGAGTCGGTCTATCAGATTTGGTGGCCACGGCTACAGCCGGGAAATCCACCTTTCTACCTCAAGTCACTCCCCAACAGAAAAAGGCACCGACCTTTCAACCGCAGCCCTTTCGTTCCTTTAAAAATAAGAGAGCAAAGGGCTATTCATATCTGCCACGAGGCAGAGGTCGAGGGAAGAGACAGCAACAGGCAGCTCCTTCCCAGGATCAGAAGCCCTCCCCGGCTTCTACAAAAGCCTCAGCATGACGCTGGGGCTTCTCAAGCGGACTCTGGGACGGTGGGGGGTCGTCTCAAAAATTACAGCGCGCAGTGGGCTCACTCGCAAGTAGATCCCTGGATCCTGCAGATAATATCTCAGGGGTACAGGTTGGAATTAGAGACAGATCCACCTCGCCGTTTCCTGAAGTCTGCTTTACCAACGTCCCCCTCCGAAAGGGAGACGGTTTTGGAAGCCATTCACAAGCTGTACTCTCAGCAGGTGATAGTCAAGGTACCTCTTCTGCAACAAGGGAAGGGGTATTATTCCACTCTTTTTGTGGTACCGAAGCCGGATGGCTCGGTAAGGCCTATTCTAAATCTGAAGTCCTTGAACCTGTACATAAAGAAGTTCAAGTTCAAGATGGAGTCACTCAGAGCAGTGATAGCGAACCTGGAAGAGGGGGACTTTATGGTATCCTTGGACATCAAGGATGCGTATCTCCACGTTCCAATTTACCCCTCACACCAGGGGTACCTCAGGTTCGTTGTACAAAACTGTCACTATCAGTTTCAGACGCTGCCGTTCGGATTGTCCACGGCACCTCGGGTCTTTACAAAGGTAATGGCCGAGATGATGATTCTTCTTCGAAGAAAAGGCGTATTAATTATCCCATACTTGGACGATCTCCTAATAAGGGCAAGGTCCAGAGAACAGCTAGAGATGGGATTAGCACTGTCTCAAGACGTGCTAAAACAGCACGGGTGGATTCTGAATATTCCAAAATCCCAGTTAATGCCGACAACTCGTCTGCTGTTCCTAGGGATGATTCTGGACACGGTTCAGAAAAAGGTTTTTCTCCCGGAGGAAAAAGCCAAGGAGTTATCCGAGCTTGTCAGGAACCTCCTAAAACCAGGAAAGGTGTCTGTACATCAATGCACAAGAGTCCTGGGAAAAATGGTGGCTTCTTACGAAGCAATTCCATTCGGCAGATTCCACGCAAGAATTTTCCAAAGGGATCTGTTGGACAAATGGTCAGGGTCGCATCTTCAGATGCACCTACGGATAACCCTGTCTCCAAGGACAAGGGTGTCTCTTCTGTGGTGGTTGCAGAGTCCTCATCTATTGGAGGGCCGCAGATTCGGCATACAGGATTGGATCCTGGTGACCACGGACGCCAGCCTGAGAGGCTGGGGAGCAGTCACACAAGGAAGAAACTTCCAGGGAGTATGGACGAGCCTGGAAACGTCTCTTCACATAAACATTCTGGAACTAAGAGCAATATACAATGCTCTAAGCCAGGCAGAACCTCTGCTTCAAGGAAAACCGGTGTTGATCCAGTCGGACAACATCACGGCAGTCGCCCATGTGAACAGACAGGGCGGCACAAGAAGCAGGAGTGCAATGGCAGAAGCTGCAAGGATTCTTCGCTGGGCAGAGAATCATGTGATAGCACTGTCAGCAGTGTTCATCCCGGGAGTGGACAACTGGGAAGCAGACTTCCTCAGCAGACACGATCTTCACCCGGGAGAGTGGGGACTTCATCCAGAAGTCTTCCACATGCTGGTAACCCGTTGGGAAAGACCAATGGTGGACATGATGGCGTCTCGCCTCAACAAAAAAAAACTGGACAGGTATTGCGCCAGGTCAAGAGATCCGCAGGCAATAGCTGTGGACGCGCTGGTAACGCCTTGGGTGTACCAGTCGGTGTATGTGTTTCCTCCTCTGGCCTCTCATACCAAAAGTATTGAGAATTATACGGCAAAGAGGCGTGAGAACGATACTAGTGGTTCCGGATTGGCCAAGAAGGACTTGGTACCCGGAACTTCAAGAGATGATCACGGAAGATCCGTGGCCTCTACCTCTAAGGAGGGACTTGCTTCAGCAGGGTCCCTGTCTGTTTCAAGACTTACCGCGGCTGCGTTTGACGGCATGGCGGTTGAACGCCGGATCCTAAAGGAAAAAGGCATGCCGGAAGAAGTCATTCCTACTTTGATTAAAGCAAGGAAGGAAGTAACCGTGCAACATTATCACCGAATTTGGCGAAAATATGTTGCGTGGTGCGAAGATCGGAGTGCTCCGACGGAGGAATTTCAACTGGGTCGATTCCTACATTTCCTGCAATCAGGATTGTCTATGGGTCTCAAATTGGGATCTATTAAGGTTCAAATTTCGGCCCTGTCGATTTTCTTTCAAAAAGAATTGGCTTCAGTCCCTGAAGTCCAGACCTTTGTTAAGGGAGTGCTGCATATACAGCCTCCTGTGGTGCCTCCAGTGGCACCGTGGGATCTCAATGTGGTTTTGGACTTCCTAAAATCTCATTGGTTTGAACCACTAAAAAAGGTGGATTTGAAATATCTCACATGGAAAGTGACCATGCTTCTAGCCCTGGCTTCGGCCAGGAGAGTGTCAGAACTGGCAGCTTTATCTTACAAAAGCCCATATCTGATTTTCCATTCGGACAGGGCAGAACTGCGGACTCGTCCGCATTTTCTCCCTAAGGTGGTGTCAGCATTTCATCTGAACCAGCCTATTGTAGTGCCTGCGGCTACAAGTGACTTGGAGGACTCCAAGTTACTGGACGTTGTCAGAGCATTAAAAATATATATTGCAAGGACAGCTGGAGTCAGAAAATCTGACTCGTTGTTTATATTGTATGCACCCAACAAGATGGGTGCTCCTGCGTCTAAGCAGACGATTGCTCGTTGGATCTGTAGCACAATCCAACTTGCACATTCTGTGGCAGGCCTGCCACAGCCTAAATCTGTAAAGGCCCACTCCACAAGGAAGGTGGGCTCATCTTGGGCGGCTGCCCGAGGGGTCTCGGCATTACAACTCTGCCGAGCAGCTACGTGGTCAGGGGAGAACACGTTTGTAAAATTTTACAAATTTGATACTCTGGCTAAGGAGGACCTGGAGTTCTCTCATTCGGTGCTGCAGAGTCATCCGCACTCTCCCGCCCGTTTGGGAGCTTTGGTATAATCCCCATGGTCCTTTCAGGAACCCCAGCATCCACTAGGACGATAGAGAAAATAAGATTTTACTTACCGATAAATCTATTTCTCGGAGTCCGTAGTGGATGCTGGGCGCCCATCCCAAGTGCGGATTATCTGCAATAATTGTACATAGTTATTGTAAACTAATTCGGGTTATTGTTGAAGGAAGCCATCTTTCAGAGGCTCCGCTGTTATCATACTGTTAACTGGGTTTAGATCACAAGTTGTACGGTGTGATTGGTGTGGCTGGTATGAGTCTTACCCGGGATTCAAAATCCTCCCTTATTGTGTACGCTCGTCCGGGCACAGTACCTAACTGGAGTCTGGAGGAGGGTCATAGGGGGAGGAGCCAGTGCACACCACCTGATCTGGAAAAGCTTTACTTTTTGTGCCCTGTCTCCTGCGGAGCCGCTATTCCCCATGGTCCTTTCAGGAACCCCAGCATCCACTACGGACTCCGAGAAATAGATTTATCGGTAAGTAAAATCTTATTTTTCAGGGCCCTGACCACATCTAGCAACTTGGAGTCCTCCAAGTCCCTAGTAGGCGCAAGACACCACAATAAGCTGGTTCAGGTGAAACACTGACACCACCTTAGGGAGAGAACTGGGGACGAGTCCGCAGCTCTGCCCTGTCCGAATGGACAAACAGATATGGGCTTTTTTGAGAAAAAAACCACCAATTTGACACTCGCCTGGTCCAGGCCAGGTCCAAGAGCATGTTCACTTTTCATGTGAGATGCTTCAAATCCACAGATTTGACTGGTTTTAAACCAATGTGTTTTGAGGAATCCCAGAACTACGTTGAGATCCCACAGTGCCACTGGAGGCACAAAAGGGGGTTGTATATGCAATACTCCCTTGACAAACTTCTGGACTTCAGGAACTGAAGCCAATTCTTTCTGGAAGAAAAATCGACAGGGCCGAAATTTGAACCTTAATGGACCCCAATTTGAGGCCCATAGACACTCCTGTTTGCAGGAAATGCAGGAATCGACCGAGTTGAAATTTCTTCGTGGGGCCTTCCTGGCCTCACACCACGCAACATATTTTCGCCACATGTGGTGATAATGTTGTGCGGTCACCTCCTTTCTGGCTTTGACCAGGGTAGGAATGACCTCTTCCTGAATGCCTTTTCCCTTAGGATCCGGCGTTCCACCGCCATGCCGTCAAACGCAGCTGCGGTAAGTCTTGGAACAGACATGGTACTTGCTGAAACAAGTCCCTTCTTAGCGGCAGAGGCCATAAGTCCTCTGTGAGCATCTCTTGAAGTTCCGGGTACCAAGTCCTTCTTGGCCAATCCGGAGCCATGAGTATAGTTCTTACTCCTCTACGTCTTATAATTCTCAGTACCTTAGGTATGAAAAGCAGAGGATGGAACACATACACCGACTGGTACACCCACGGTGTTACCAGAACGTCCACAGCTATTGCCTGAGGGTCTCTTAACCTGGCGCAATACCTGTCCCGTTTTTTGTTCAGACGGGAAGCCATCATGTTCACCTTTGGTAATTCCCAACGGTTTACAATCATGTGGAAAACTTCCCCATGAAGTTCCCACTCTGCCGGGTGGAGGTCGTGCCTACTGAGGAAGTCTGCTTCCCAGTTTCCATTCCCGGAATGAAACACTGCTGACAGTGCTATCACATGATTTTCCGCCCAGCGAAAAGTCCTTGCAGTTTTTGCCACTGCCCTCCTGCTTCTTGTGCCGCCCTGTCTATTTACGTGGGCGACTGCCGTGATGTTTTATCCCACTGGATCAATACCGGCTGACCTTGAAGCAGAGGTCTTGCTAAGCTTAGAGCATTATAAATTTACCCTTAGCTATATTTATGTGGAGAAAAGTCTCCAGACTTGATCACACTCCCTGGAAATTTTTTCCTTGTGTGACTGCTCCCCAGCCTCTCGGGCTGGCCTCCGTGGTCACCAACATCCAAAACTGAATGCCGAATCTGCGGCCCTCTAGAAGATGAGCACTCTGTAACCACCACAGGAGAGACACCCTTGTCCTTGGATATAGGGTTATCCGCTGATGCATCTGAAGATGCGATCCGGACCATTTGTCCAGCAGATCCCACTGAAAAGTTCTTGCATGAAATCTGCCGACTGGAATTGCTTCGAAGGAAGTCACCATTTTTTTACCATGGCCCTTGTGCAATGATGCACTGATTTTAGGAGGTTCCTGACTAGCTCGGATAACTCCCTGGCTTTCTCTTCCGGGAGAAACACCTTTTTCTGGACTGTGTCCAGAATCATCCCTAAGCACAGGAGACTTGTTGTCGGGATCAGCTGCGATTTTGGAATATTTAGAATCCACCCCTGCTGTTGTAACAGTATCCGAGATAGTGCTACTCCGACCTCCAACTGTTCCCTGGACTTTGCCCTTATCAGGAGATCGTCCAAGTAAGGGATAATTAAGACGCCTTTTCTTCGAAGAAGAACCATCATTTCGGCCATTACCTTGGTAAAGACCCGGGGTGCCGTGGACAAACCAAACGGCAGCGTCTGAAACTGATAGTGACAGTTCTGTACCACGAACCTGAGGTACCCTTAGTGATAAGGGCAAATTTGGGACATGGAGGTAAGCATCCCTGATGTCTCGGGACACCATATAGTCCCCTTCTTCCCGGTTCGTTATCACTGCTCTGAGTGACTCCATCTTGATTTGAACCTTTGTAAGTGTTCAAATTTTTTTAGATTTAGAATAGGTCTCACCTAGCCTTCTGGCTTCAGTACCACAATATAGTGTGGAATAATACCCCTTTTCTTGTTGTAGGAGGGGTAATTTAATTATCACCTGCTGGGAATACAGCTCGTGAATTGTTTCCCATACTGCCTCCTTGTCGGAGGGAGACCTTGGTAAAGCAGACTTCAGGAGCCTGCGCAGGGGAAACGTCTCGACATTCCAATCTGTACCCCTGGGATACTACTTGTAGGATCCAGGGGTCCTGTACGGTCTCAGCGTCATGCTGAGAGCTTGTCAGAAGCGGTGGAACGCTTCTGTTCCTGGGAATGGGCTGCCTGCTGCAGTCTTCTTCCCTTTCCTCTATCCCTGGGCAGATATGACTCTTATAGGGACGAAAGGACTGAAGCTGAAAAGACGGTGTCTTTTTCTGCAGAGATGTGACTTAGGGTAAAAACGGTGGATTTTCCAGCAGTTGCCGTGGCCACCAGGTCCGATGCACCGACCCCAAATAACTCCTCTTCCTTTATACGGCAATACACCTTTGTGCCGTTTGGAATCTGCATCACCTGACCACTGTCGTGTCCATAAACATCTTCTGGCAGATATGGACATCGCACTTACTCTTGATGCCAGAGTGCAAATATCCCTCTGTGCATCTCGCATATATAGAAATGCATCCTTTAAATGCTCTATAGTCAATAAAATACTGTCCCTGTCAAGGGTATCAATATTTTTAGTCAGGGAATCCGACCAAGCCACCCCAGCTCTGCACATCCAGGCTGAGGCGATCGCTGGTCGCAGTATAACACCAGTATGTGTGTATATACTTTTTATGATATTTTTCCAGCCTCCTGTCAGCTGGCTCCTTGAGGACGGCCCTATCTATAGGCGGTACCGCCACTTGTTCTGATAAGCGTGTGATCGCCTTATCCACCCTAAGGGGTGTTTCCCAACGCGCCCTAACTTCTGGCGGGAAAGGGTATACCGCCCATATTTTCTATCGGGGGGAACCCACGCATCATCACACACTTCATTTAATTTATCTGATTCAGGAAAAACTACGGTAGTTTTTTCACATCCCACATAATACCCTCTTTTGTGGTACTTGTAGTATCAGAAATATGTAACACCTCCTTCATTGCCCTTAACGTGTGGCCCTAATAAGGAATACGTTTGTTTATTCACCGTCGACACTGGATTCAGTGTCCCTGTCTGTGTCTGTGTCGACCGACTAAAGTAAACGGGCGTTTTAAAACCCCTGACGGTGTTTTTGAGACGTCTGGACCGGTACTAATCGTTTGTCGGCCGTCTCATGTCGTCAACCGACCTTGGCGCGTGTTGACATTATCACGTAATTCCCTAAATAAGCCATCCATTCCGGTGTCGACTCCCTAGAGAGTGACATCACCATTACAGGCAATTGCTCCGCCTCCTCACCAACATCGTCCTCATACATGTCGACACACACGTACCGACACACAGCACACACACAGGGAATGCTCTGATAGAGGACAGGACCCACTAGCCCTTTGGAGAGACAGAGGGAGAGTTTGCCAGCACACACCAAAAACGCTATAATTATATAGGGACAACCTTATATAAGTGTTTTCCCTTATAGCATCTTTTTTATATATTTCTAACGCCAAATTAGTGCCCCCCCTCTCTGTTTTAACCCTGTTTCTGTAGTGCAGTGCAGGGGAGAGCCTGGGAGCCTTCCCTCCAGCCTTTCTGTGAGGGAAAATGGCGCTGTGTGCTGAGGAGATAGGCCCCGCCCCTTTTTCGGCGGCCTCGTCTCCCGCTCTTAACGGATTCTGGCAGGGGTTAAATATCTCCATATAGCCCCCGGAGGCTATATGTGAGGTATTTTTAGCCAAAAATAGGTTTTCATTGCCTCCCAGGGCGCCCCCCTCCCAGCGCCCTGCACCCTCAGTGACTGCCGTGTGAAGTGTGCTGAGAGGAAATGGCGCACAGCTGCAGTGCTGTGCGCTACCTTAAGAAGACTGAGGAGTCTTCATGCCGCCGATTCTGGACCTTCTTCTTGTTTCAGCATCTGCAAGGGGGCCGGCGGCAAGGCTCCGGTGACCATCCAGGCTGTACCGGTGATCGTCCCTCTGGAGCTAATGTCCAGTAGCCAAAGAAGCCAATCCATCCTGCACGAAGGTGAGTTCACTTCTTCTCCCCTAAGTCCCTCGTTGCAGTGATCCTGTTGCCAGCAGGACTCACTGTAAAATAAAAAACCTAAGCTAAACTTTTCTAAGCAGCTCTTTAGGAGAGCCACCTAGATTGCACCCTTCTCGGCCGGGCACAAAAATCTAACTGAGGCTTGGAGGAGGGTCATAGGGGGAGGAGCCAGTGCACACCACCTGATCCTAAAGCTTTACTTTTTGTGCCCTGTCTCCTGCGGAGCCGCTATTCCCCCATGGTCCTTTCAGGAACCCCAGCATCCACTAGGACGATAGAGAAATATCAAAAAGTTGACTGACAAATTACTTTGGCATAATTTTTCATGTGAACAAGTCCACTGTGACTGAGGATATTATATTGATAAGTCCATTGTGACTGAGGATACAATGTAGACAACCGCGATAAAAATAATAATAATAATAAGAGTCAATAGAGGGCACCGTATACATAGTCCAATATAGGACTTGACATTTATTCCTCTTGCATATTTGGCATATAGCCAAATATAATTCTAAAAAAATCTCTTATGGTTATAGATTTGTTACACATATGATTTAAATATTTTCACTCCCAACACACTCTCAGGGGGTATTAGATCTTAAGATATTTATAATAAAAGTTACGTTTTAATATATACAATAATCCTTTAAAAAAAAAAATTTATACCATGTAATGAGTGCGCCAGACAAGGGTCTTTTTCTTTCTTGTTTTTCTAAGATGTACCAAAGCTCCCAGAACGGGAGGGAGAGCGCGGAGGCTCCTGCAGAACTGATTGACCAAACTTCAGGTCCTTAGAGGCCAAAGTATCGAACTTGTAGAACTTTGCAAACGTGTTCAACCCAGACCAAGTAGCCGCTCGGCAAAGCTGTAAAGCTGAGACACCCCGGGCAGCCCCCCAGGAAGAACCCACCTTACGAGTAGAGTGGGCCTTAATAGACGTAGGACACGGCAATCCTGCCGTAGAATACGCATGCTGGATAGTGAACCTGATCCAGCGAGAGATCGTCTGCTTAGAAGCAGGACACCCAAGTTTCTTGGGATCATACAAGACAAACAGAGTCCGATTTTCTGTGACGAGCAGTCCTCTTCACATAGATTTTCAGAGCCCTTACAACATCCAAGGACTTTGATGAAACTGAGGAGTCAGTAGCAACTGGCACCACAATAGGTTGGTTGATATGAAATGCCGACACAACCTTCAGAAGGTACTGCTGACGTGTCCGGAGCTCAGCTCTATCTTCATGGAAGATCTAGTAGGGGCTCTTACAAGACAAAGCCCCCAACTCCGACACACATCTAGCAGAAGCTAAGGCCAACAAAGTGACAGCCTTCCACGTGAGAAACTTGACCTCAACCTCCGGTAGAGGTTTGAACCAATCCGATTGGAGGAACTGTAACACAACGTTAAGATCCCAGGGCACCGTAGGCGGCACAAGGGGAGGCTGGAAGTGCAGAACCCCTTTCAAGGAAATCTGAACCTCAGGGAGGGAAGCCAATTGTTTCTGGAAGAAAATGGATAGGGCCGAAATCTGGACCTTTACGGATCCCAACCTCAGGCCCATATCCACACCTGCTTGCAGGAAGAGGAAAAACCGTCCCAGTTGATACTCCACCGTAGGAAACTTCTTGGACTAACACCAAGATACATATCGTTTCCAAATACGATGGTAATGTTTAGATGTTACTCCTTTTCCAGCCTGTATCAGGGTAGGAATAACCTTGTTCGGAATGCCCTTCCGAGCTAATATCTGGCGTTCAACCTCCATGTCGTCAAACGTAGCCGCGGTAAGTATTGATAAGCGAACCACCCCTGTTGCAGTAGGTCCTCCCGAAGAGAAAGAGGCCTCGGCTTTTCCTGCAGAAGACCCAGAAGATCCGCGTACCAAGCCCTCCTTAGCCAGTCCTGAGCAATGAGGATTGCCTGAACTCTTTTTCTCCTTATGAGTTTTAGCACTCCTGGAATGAGTGGAAGTGGAGGAAACATGTACACCGACTGGAACACCCACGGAGACACCAGGGCGCCCACTGCCACGGCTTGCGGGTCCCTTGACCTGGAACAATACCTCAGAAGCTTCTTGTTGAGACGGGAGGCCATCATGTCTATTTGAGGTACCCCCCAAAGATATGTCACCTCCTTGAACACCTCCTGATGGAGGCCCCACTCTCCTGGATGGAGATGGTGTCTGCTGAGGAAATCTGCATCCCAGTTGTCTACTCCCGGAATGAAGATTGCTGACAGCGCCAACGCGTGTTTTTCTGCCCAGAGGATGATTCTTGTTACCTCTGACATTGCAGCTCTGCTCTTCATTCCGCCCTGTCGGTTTATGTAAGCCACCGTCATTACATTGTCCAACTGCACTTGAATGGCTCAATCGCGCAGAAGATGGGCTGCTTGGAGAAGACCGTTGTAGACGGCTTTTAGTTCCAGAATGTTTATTGGAAGGCTGGATTCCAGGCTTGACCACCTTCGTTGGAAGGTTTCCCCGTGAGTGTGCCCCAGCCCCGGAGACTTGATCCGTGGTTAGAAGGATCCAGCCCTGAATCCCAAACCTGTGGCCCTCCAAAAGGTTAGGCAGTTGCAGCCACCAGATAAGAGAAATCTTGGCTTTCGAAGACAGACGTATTCTCTGGTTCATGTGTAGATGAGATCCCGACCACTTGTCCAGGAGATCCAGTTGGAAGGACCGAGCATGAAACCTTCCATACTGTAGAGCCTCGTAAGAGGCCACCATCGTCCCCAGAAGTCGAATGCACTGATGAACCCATACCTGGGCTGGCTTCAGGACGTCCTGGACCATTGTTTGAATCACCAACGCTTTCTCCTCCGGCAGAAACACCCTTTGCACTTCTGTGTCAAGGATCATTCCCAGAAAAGACAACCTCATGGTCGGCTCCAAATGTGATTTTGGAAGGTTCAGGATCCCACTACGTTCCCTCAGCAGATGAGTCATGAGAACAATGGACTGCAACAACGTCTCCCTGGACGTTGCCTTTATCAACAGATCGTCCAGATATGGGATTATGTGCACCCCCTGTCTGCAGAGGAGAAGCATCATCTCGGCCATCACCTTAGTGAACACCCTCGGTGCTGTGGAGAGGCCGAATGGCAGTGCCTGAAATTGATAGTGACTGTCCAAAAGTACAAATCTGAGATAAGCCTGGTGTGGCAGCCAAATCGGAATGTAGAGGTAAGCATCCTTGATATCCAGGGATACCAGAAACTCTCCCTCCTCCAGACATGAAATCACTGCTCTGAGAAACTCCATTTTGAATTTGAACACCCTCAGGTAAGGGTTCAACGATTTCAAGTTCAAAATTGGTCTGACCGAACCATCCGGTTTCGGTACCACGAAAAGGTTTGGATAGTTGGAACTGGGACAATGACCTGTGACTTTTCTAATTATAGGATGGCTTCCTGCAGGATAGCCCTGTCTGTCAGCAAAGCTGGCAAGTTTGATTTGAAGAATCGGTGAGGCGGGAGTTCTTGAAACTCCAGCCTGTACCCCTGGGACACAATATCCTGTACCCAGGGATCCAGGCCAGATGACACCCAGACGTGTCTGAAACGTCTGAGTCTCGCACCCACCAGCCCGTCCTCCAGACTGTGCGGTCCACCGTCATGCTGAGGATTTTGAGGAACCAGAAGCAGGTTTCTGGTCCTGGGAGCCTGCAGGTGCAGGCTTTTTGGATTTTGCACGACCACCTCTAAAGAAAGTGGTAGGAGGCTTGGACTTTTTTGTCTTAGCGGTCCGAAAGGACTGCGACACAGCTGAGGAAAATGGTTTCTTCGTAGAAGGTGTAGCAGAGGGAAGGAAAGGTGACTTACCTGCGGTTGCCGTGGAAATCCACGTATCCAACGCTTCCCCAAAAAGAGCCCGACCTTTGTAGGGTAGGTTCTCCACACTTCTCCTGGATTCCGCGTCTGCAGACCATTGGCGTAGCCAGAGTCCCCTGCGGGCTGAGACCGACATGGAAGATATCCGTGCAGTCAGCGTACCCAGGTCCTTCATGGATTCCACCATGAACCCCGCAGAATCCTGTATGTTACGTAAAAACAATTCAATGTCACTTCTATCCATTGTATCCAAATCCTCTAGTAATGTGCCTGACCGCTTTACTATGGCTTTAGAAATCCATGCACAGGCAATAGTGGGCCTTAACGCCACTCCTGAAGCAGTGTAAATGGATTTGAGCGTAGTGTCAATCTTACGATCAGCAGGTTCTTTTAACGCGGTAGATCCAGGGATAGGTAAAACCACCTTTTTAAACAGTCTGGAGACAGATGCGTCAACAATGGGTGGGTTTTCCCATTTTTTCCTATACTCCTCAGGGAAGGGAAAAGCAACCAGAACCCATTTTGGGATCTGGAATTTTTTCTCCGGGTTTTCCCAGGATTTTTCAAATATAGCGTTTAATTCTTTAGAAGCAGGGAAGGTTAGCGAGGCTTTCTTATTGTCAGTGAAGTAAGCCTCCTCAACCTGCTCAGGGGGCGTGTCATTAATGTTTAACACAGCTATAATGGCCTCAATCATGAGTTGCATGCCCTTAGCAAGGGATGCCGCCCCCCTCAGCACATTCCCATCACCGTCTGCAGTATCAGAATTGGTATCTGTGTCATCTTGCATAATTTGGGCAAATGCACCTTTCTGTGGGAACATGCTAGGGGATTTTGCAGGAATAGGAACAGAGCCTGACCAAACTGCCATAGACTTCCTCAACACCTGAGTTTCAGTCTCAGTATTAGCTACCCGAGTAGAGATCTGAGAGATCATTCCTTTGATAGAAGTTAATCACTCAGGCTCAACAATAGGGATCTGAGACAAAGCATTACAATCCTGTGTACATGGAATGGATCCCTCCTGAGAGGAAACATCTTCTGCAGCATAAGACACAGAGTCCCTAGACATGGCTATGTGAGATATTAAACACCCACACACCCACAGGGAAATGTCAGACACAGTTTCCCCCCAAGTATGCCACAGAAAGACACAGAGATTGGAGCCAACCCACACACAGCGCTTTCTGAGGTAGAACTAACAAACTACCACGCTATCTGTGTACCTTAATAGACTACACAGACTTTACACAGTCCACTCCCGCCCCCCCCCCCCATCCCCTCCTTCTACAACCCCCTGGTACCGCACAGGATAGCTGGAGTTGCTTGGAAGGACAGCTCTCCCCGTCAGTGTCTGTGTTCAGGAACTGCAGGCAGGAAAAAGGCGCTGAACGCTGCTGGGTCCGCTCTGAGAAGCTCCGCCCCCTGAACATGGCGCTGCTTCCCGCTCTTCATTTTATTATACTGGCCTGAGGATTTCTGCTGGCAGCGATACGGGGAGCCCGACAGGCTTGCTGGCCAGTGTAGGGTATAGGCGCTGGCTCAGGGCTCCTCACAGCACCGCACTATGTACTGCTGAGTCCCGGAGCGCAGTTAGTACTGCGCTCCCTACCCTGATGCCGCCATCTTCACACCGGCTCCCCGCTTGCCAGGGGGGCCGGTGACTCACTCGCCACCGAAGTCTTCTGGCTCTGTAAGGGGGTGGCGGCATGCAGCGGGAGTGAGCGGTCGCCTGGAGCGGCTAACGATCAGCACTCGCAGGAGCTCAGTGTCCTGTCAGCGGAGATAGTGGCTCAGACCCCTCAAGGCGGACACTACTCCCCACCATAGTCCCACGAAGCAGGGAGGCTGTTGCCAGCAGTCTCCCTGTGCCTAAACTAACTCTTAGAAAAAATAAAACTAAAGAAGCTCTAGGAGCTCCCCTAGCTGTGACCAGCTCCTCCGGGTACATTTTCTAAACCGAGTCTGGTAGTAGGGGCATAGAGGGAGGAGCTAGCCCACACAAACTCTTTAAGTGCCAGTATCTCCTAGTGGACCCATCTATACCCCATGGTACTAATGTGGACCCCAGCATCCTCTAGGACGTAAGAGAAAACTAGGCCATTGCACGGCCATTAGTTATGTTGAAAGAGTATGTGTTGATACGTCTTGAGTAGGTTCTTCAAGTATGGAACTATTATCGCTTCGATGGATCTAAGATGAGCCATGATCACAGACATCATTTTTACAGACATCTCTTTGTGAATATCAGAGGAGAGGCACTGATGAGAGACCAAGCGGCAGTGACTGAGTGATAATGATTTCGTTTTACCGCAAACCGAAAGTACGCCTGTGCAGTGGCCAAATTGGAATGTGTAAGTACGCAATCCTGAGATTCAGTGAAAGCCTGAATTCCTGTGGTTTAGACCCACAATCACTGACCACAGCGATTCCATCTTGAATCTGTAGTAAATGACATTCTGTTTGAGCCCCGTTAGGTTCAATATAGGTATGACTGAGCTGTCCGGCTTTGGTACTACAAAAAGATTGGTATAAAATCTGTGAACTTGTGTACTAGATGAATCAAAACTGCTGAGTCCACGAGAGACTGAACAGCGGTGTACAACACTGCCTTCTTGTCTGCTAACACAGGCCAACGTGTCCTGAAAAAAGTGCATCGGTGGAAAACTATTGAACTGCATTGCGTAGTCTTTGAACCCGAAATTGCAGGGCCACCTATCTGTGTATGTTTGAAACAACGTCAAATGAAACGTTTGAAGACATGCGCGCAAAACCGAAGAGCAGACACAGGCTGGAAGGCCGCCATGCCACTGGTGCGTCAGCTGGCTTTGTGTGTTGAGAATGGCTAGTGATTTGTTGAAAAGTACATCCTCTACAACATGTACTGTGTACGGGTGTTGAGTACGGATTTGAAAGAACTGAGGTGTCAAAACAGCATATTTTCTTTTAGGAACTTGTGCGTGCAACGGTAGGAAAAGCAGACTTTTCCCCAGTAGCCCGCGAAATGTAATTTGTTTTAATAATATATCGCCAGCATAAGGCAACGCCACTATTTTTCTAATCAGTGCAATAGTACCGAGAACTTACTTGGCCAACATCAATAGATACCGGAACTAAAAACTCAGTTGATTCACAAAATGCAATAGTCTAGAAGTAAAAGACAGTATAAGGAATGACCCTGTTGTGGGCCTAACTTGAGCTGTGTTGCCTATGCAACTACAGCCATGTTAACCCAAACCCCAACTAAAGCTAGTCTAAACAACACTTCTGCTGCAGTATAAATGGACATTAGCAGGGCCCTCAGCTGATGCTGCAATGGGTGTTAAAGCGTTGTTACAGCTGGGACTGGAATAGTTAACTTTGTAAAACTAAAGAGTCCAGTGGTGACGAAATTAGTTTGGGAAAGGATAGTAAGACAGAAATCACTTGCACAGAAAGCGTCTACCTGGATTTAATAAATGCTCATTTGTTTCCAGAGATATGCAGGACTGGCATTGAATCGTCAGATTGTAACACAGAGTAAACGGGTTTACTAGGAGACCAAAAAAATAACTACTTGTAGGAATAAACTATACATGGACTATTATACACCCTGCACAGTTCTAGTGTGAGCGCTGTGGCTGCTCAGACGGTATTACTGAACACCAGTCTTAGCCGTCTAACATTCTACCGTGCAGCGGACAACTGTGACTGTAAACTAGCCATTACACCAGCCATCGACACTCAAGGAGGATGAGGGCAGAGGTCCTTAATTGGGACCCGTATGTACAAGTGGATGCTGTTCTAGGATCATGCATACACAGCCACGAATGAGTTATTTTAACAAAAATAAATACATAAATAAATGAAGTGTGCATGAAAGCACCACTGGCACACACTATATGCTGGTCAGTATGTGATTTACTGAAGTAACCCTACCAAGACCCCTGCCCCCTCCAGTGGCCATGTGTTGTAGGGCCACCACCAAATTCCTGGAGGAAGAAACAGGATTCGAAAATGGCGTTCACAGCATGTAATTTGTAGTGAAGTTTTGTAAAACACCTACAGAAATACATATACAATAAATAAATAAATAAATAAAAATATATACATATATATATACACACACACACACACACACACACACACACACACACATATATATATATATATATACATATACATACATACACACAAAGATAAATACAGAATATATGCTCATCATCGGTTGAATAGTCTGGAATGCTTATGTTATGCAGGCTCACTATTAAACTTAACTGGACTGCGCCTTATAATATATATATACACCCCCACATCTCTAACCCAGTGCAGAGTGGCAGATGGAGATGGATAAATACAGCCCCATGGCGGCAGCATGAGGAGCAGGGACCGACTTTGTACTCCTGCACATATAGTAAAACCTCACCCACATCAATCGGGAGCTGATCGCCGCGGATACCTCAGTTGTGTCAGTTATGTTAGTGGAGAGGGACAGTGCTGCTGCTGAGATCCGGGGAGCAGTGACGGGGGTCATCGGCAGCTGTCCGCGGCCGTCAGCAGAGAAGTGGGCGGGCGCAGTGTAATGGGGAGAGCCGTCCACATATTTGGAGCCAGCCCCCACCGCGCCCTTATCGCTAATGCCAAGCTTAGCTGGGTCGCAGACTAAGTACCCTGATAGGGGACTTAGTACACCAATAATCGCTTTCCCCCTGCTATGACCCCCTGGTACTGCTGAGGTAAACTGGAGTCACTCCGGAGGAGCTGCGCGTCCCTGTCAGTCAGCGTCTGTGTCCACAGTAGAGGGAAAATGGCGCTGGTGAGCTGCTGGATCCTCTCATAGTGAAGGCTCCGCCCCTTCAATGGCGCGCGGTCTTCCCGCTTTTTTATACTGGCTGAGGTAATCTGGTGCTTAAAATGGAGAGAAAAAATAAGAATTTACTTACCGATAATTCTATTTCTCGGAGTCCGTAGTGGATGCTGGGGTTCCTGAAAGGACCATGGGGAATAGCGGCTCCGCAGGAGACAGGGCACAAAAGTAAAGCTTTCCGATCAGGTGGTGTGCACTGGCTCCTCCCCCTATGACCCTCCTCCAAGCCAGTTAGGTACTGTGCCCGGACGAGCGTACACAATAAGGGAGGAATTTTGAATCCCGGGTAAGACTCATACCAGCCACACCAATCACACCGTACAACTTGTGATCTAAACCCAGTTAACAGTATGATAACAGCGGAGCCTCTGAAAAGATGGCTCACAACAATAATAACCCGATTTTTGTAACTATGTACAAGTATTGCAGATAATCCGCACTTGGGATGGGCGCCCAGCATCCACTACGGACTCCGAGAAATAGAATTATCGGTAAGTAAATTCTTATTTTCTCTATCGTCCTAGTGGATGCTGGGGTTCCTGAAAGGACCATGGGGATTATACCAAAGCTCCCAAACGGGCGGGAGAGTGCGGATGACTCTGCAGCACCGAATGAGAGAACTCCAGGTCCTCCTTAGCCAGGGTATCAAATTTGTAGAATTTAGCAAACGTGTTTGCCCCTGACCAAGTAGCTGCTCGGCAAAGTTGTAAAGCCGAGACCCCTCGGGCAGCCGCCCAAGATGAGCCCACCTTCCTTGTGGAATGGGCATTTACATATTTTGGCTGTGGCAGGCCTGCCACAGAATGTGCAAGCTGAATTGTATTACACATCCAACTAGCAATAGTCTGCTTAGAAGCAAGAGCACCCAGTTTGTTGGGTGCATACAGGATAACAGCAAGTCAGTTTTCCTGACTCCAGCCGTCCTGGAACATATTTTCAGGGCCCTGACAACATCTAGCAACTTGGAGTCCTCCAAGTCCCTAGTAGGTGCAAGGCACCACAATAAGCTGGTTCAGGTGAAACACTGACACCACCTTAGGGAGAGAACTGGGGACGAGTCCGCAGCTCTGCCCTGTCCGAATGGACAAACAGATATGGGCTTTTTTGAGAAAAAACCACCAATTTGACACTCGCCTGGTCCAGGCCAGGGCCAAGAGCATGGTCACTTTTCATGTGAGATGCTTCAATCCACAGATTTGACTGGTTTTAAACCAATGTGATTTGAGGAATCCCAGAACTACGTTGAGATCCCACAGTGCCACTGGAGGCACAAAAGGGGGTTGTATATGCAATACTCCCTTGACAAACTTCTGGACTTCAGGAACTGAAGCTAATTCTCTCTGGAAGAAAATCGACAGGGCCGAAATTTGAACCTTAATGGACCCCAATTTGAGGCCCATAGACACTCCTGTTTGCAGGAAATGCAGGAAACGACCGAGTTGAAATTTCTTTGTGGGGCCTTCCTGGCCTCACACCACGCAACATATTTTCGCCACATGTGGTGATAATGTTGTGCGGTCACCTCCTTTCTGGCTTTGACCAGGGTAGGAATGACCTCTTCTGGAATGCCTTTTTCCCTTAGGATCCGGCTTTCCACTGCCATGCCGACAAACGCAGCTGCGGTAAGTCTTGGAACAGACATGGTACTTGCTGAAGCAAGTCCCTTCTTAGCGGCAGAGGCCATAAGACCTCTATAAGCATCTCTTGAAGTTCCGGGTACCAAGTCCTTCTTGGCCAATCCGGAGCCATGAGTATAGTTCTTACTCCTCTACGTCTTATAATTCTCAGCACCTTAGGTATGAGAAGCAGAGGAGGGAACACATACACCGACTGGTACACCCACGGTGTTACCAGAACGTCCACAGCTATTGCCTGAGGGTCTCTTGACCTGGCGCAATACCTGTCCCGTTTTTTGTTCAGACGGGACGCCATCATGTCCACCTTTGGTATTTCCCAACGGTTTACAATCATGTGGAAAAAACTTCCCGATGAAGTTTCCACTCTCCCGGGTGGAGGTCGTGCCTGCTGAGGAAGTCTGCTTCCCAGTTTCCATTCCCGGGATGAAACACTGCTGACAGTGCTATCACATGATTTTCCGCCCAGCGAAAAGTCCTTGCAGTTTTTGCCATTGCCCTCCTGCTTCTTGTGTCGCCCTGTCTGTTTACGTGGGCGACTGCCGTGATGTTTTTCCCACTGGATCAAAACCGGCTGACCTTGAAGCAGAGGACTTGCTAAGCTTAGAGCATTATAAATTTACCCTTAGCTCCAGTATATTTATGTGGAGAAAAGTCTCCAGACTTGATCACACTCCCTGGAAATTTTTTCCTTGTGTGACTGCTCCCCAGCCTCTCGGGCTGGGCTCCGTGGTCACCAGCATCCAATCCTGAATGCCGAATCTGCGGCCCTCTAGAAGATGAGCACTCTATAACCACCACAGGAGAGACACCCTTGTCCTTGGATATAGGGTTATCCGCTGATGCATCTGAAGATGCGATCCGGACCATTTGTCCAGCAGATCCCACTGAAAAGTTCTTGCGTGAAATCTGCCGAATGGAATTGCTTCGTAGGAAGCCACCATTTTTTTACCAGGACCCTTGTGCAATGATGCACTGTTTTTAGGAGGTTCCTGACTAGCTCGGATAACTCCCTGGCTTTCTCTTCCGGGAGAAACACCTTTTTCTGGACTGTGTCCAGAATCATCCCTAGGCACAGCAGACGTGTCGTCGGGATCAGCTGCGATTTTGGAATATTTAGAATCCACCCGTGCTGTTGTAGCAGTATCCGAGATAGTGCTACTCCGACCTCCAACTGTTCCCTGGACTATGCCCTTATCAGGAGATCGTCCAAGTAAGGGATAATTAAGACGCCTTTTCTTCGAAGAAGAATCATCATTTCGGCCATTACCTTGGTAATGACCCGGGGTGCCGTGGACAATCCAAACGGCAGCGTCTGAAACTGATAGTGACAGTTCTGCACCACGAACCTGAGGTACCCTTAGTGAGAAGGGCAAATTTGGGACATAGAGGTAAGCATCCCTGATGTCCCGGGACACTATATAGTCCCCTTCTTCCTGGTTCGTTATCACTGCTCTGAGTGACTCCATCTTGATTTGAACCTTTGTAAGTGTTCAAAAAAAATTTTTTAGAATAAGTCTCACCTAGCCTTCTGGCTTCAGTACCACAATATAGTGTGGAATAATACCCCTTTTCTTGTAGTAGGAGGGGTAATTTAATTATCACCTGCTGGGAATACAGCTTGTGAATTTTTTTTTTTCCATACTGCCTCCTTGTCGGAGGGAGACCTTGGTAAAGCAGACTTCAGGAGCCTGCGAAGGGGAAACGTCTCGACATTCCAATCTGTACCCCTGGGATACTACTTGTAGGATCCAGGGGTCCTGTACGGTCTCAGCGCCATGCTGAGAACTTGTCAGAAGCGGTGGAACGCTTCTGTTCCTGGGAATGGGCTGCCTGCTGCAGTCTTCTTCCCTTTCCTCTATCCCTGGGCAGATATGATCTTATAGGGACGAAAGGACTGAGGCTGAAAAGACGGTGTCTTTTTCTGCAGAGATGTGACTTAGGGTAAAAAACTGTGGATTTTCCAGCAGTTGCCGTGGCCACCAGGTCCGATGGACCGACCCCAAATAACTCCTCTTCCTTTATACGGCAATACACCTTTGTGCCGTTTGGAATCTGCATCACCTGACCACTGTCGTGTCTATAACATCTTCTGGCAGTTATGGACATCGCATTTACTCATGATGCCAGAGTGCAAATATCCCTCTGTGCATCTCGCATATATAGAAATGCATCCTTTAAATGCTCTATAGTCAATAAAATACTGTCCCTGTCAAGGGTATCAATATTTTTAGTCAGGGAATCCGACCAAGCCACCCCAGCTCTGCACATCCAGGCTGGGGCGATCGCTGGTCGCAGTATAACACCAGTATGTGTGTATATACTTTTTATGATATTTTCCAGCCTCCTGTCAGCTGGTCCTTGAGGACGGCCCTATCTATAGACGGTACCGTCACTTGTTTTGATAAGCGTGTGAGCGCCTTATCCACCCTAAGGGGTGTTTCCCAACGCGCCCTAACTTCTGGCGGGAAAGGGTATACCGCCCATAATTTTCTATCGGGGGGAACCCACGCATCATCACACACTTTATTTAATTTATCTGATTCAGGAAAAACTATGGTAGTTTTTTCACATCCCACATAATACCCTCTTTTGTGGTACTTGTAGTATCAGAAATATGTAACACCTCCTTCATTGCCTTTAACGTGTGGCCCTAATAAGGAATACGTTTGTTTATTCACCGTCGACACTGGATTCAGTGTCCCTGTCTGTGTCTGTGTCGACCGACTAAAGTAAACGGGCGTTTTAAAACCCCTGACGGTGTTTTTGAGACGTCTGGACCGGTACTAATTGTTTGTCGGCCGTCTCATGTCGTCAACCGACCTTGCAGCGTGTTGACATTATCACGTAATTCCCTAAATAAGCCATCCATTCCGGTGTCGACTCCCTAGAGAGTGACATCACCATTACAGGCAATTGCTCCGCCTCCTCACCAACATCGTCCTCCTACATGTCGACACACACGTACCGACACACAGCACACACACAGGGAATGCTCTGATAGAGGACAGGACCCACTAGCCCTTTGGAGAGACAGAGGGAGAGTTTGCCAGCACACACCAAAAACGCTATAATTATATAGGGACAATCTTATATAAGTGTTTTCCCTTATAGCATCTTTTTTATATATTTCTAACGCCAAATTAGTGCCCCCCCTCTCTGTTTTAACCCTGTTTCTGTAGTGCAGTGCAGGGGAGAGCCTGGGAGCCTTCCCTCCAGCCTTTCTGTGAGGGAAAATGGCGCTGTGTGCTGAGGAGATAGGCCCCGCCCCTTTTTCGGCGGCCTCGTCTCCCGCTCTTAACGGATTCTGGCAGGGGTTAAATATCTCCATATAGCCTCCGGAGGCTATATGTGAGGTATTTTTAGCCAAAATAGGTATTCATTTGCCTCCCAGGGCGCCCCCCTCCCAGCGCCCTGCACCCTCAGTGACTGCCGTGTGAAGTGTGCTGAGAGGAAAATGGCGCACAGCTGCAGTGCTGTGCGCTACCTTTAGAAGACTGAGGAGTCTTCTGCCGCCGATTCTGGACCTCTTCTTACTTCAGCATCTGCAAGGGGGCCGGCGGCAAGGCTCCGGTGACCATCCAGGCTGTACCTGTGATCGTCCCTCTGGAGCTGATGTCCAGTAGCCAAGAAGCCAATCCATCCTGCACGCAGGTGAGTTCACTTCTTCTCCCCTAAGTCCCTCGTTGCAGTGATCCTGTTGCCAGCAGGACTCACTGTAAAATAAAAAACCTAAGCTAAACTTTTCTAAGCAGCTCTTTAGGAGAGCCACCTAGATTGCACCCTTCTCGGCCGGGCACAAAAATCTAACTGGCTTGGAGGAGGGTCAGAGGGGGAGGAGCCAGTGCACACCACCTGATCGGAAAGCTTTACTTTTGTGCCCTGTCTCCTGCGGAGCCGCTATTCCCCATGGTCCTTTCAGGAACCCCAGCATCCACTAGGACGATAGAGAAACGTTTTAAGGCCGTTTTTGCCAGTGTGGGTACTGTATACTGATACGCTGCTGTGTACTGTGTCTGGAGACGCTTTCCAACCCGGTTAGAAGCCGTGCGTCTCTGTACCCCCATGCCGGCTTAGTACTCACCACTCTTCATTCTTCTGGCTCTGTAGGGGTAGCGGCGTACTGCGGGAATGTGCTCTTGCTGTGGTGAGGCTTGCGAATAGTTCCCTCAGGAACTCAGTGTCCTGCCAGCAGGGAACGGGACCATTAACCCTTCAAGAGGTTGGGCCTGTTCCCCCTTCCCCCTAAGTCCTACGAAGCAGGCAGGCTGGTGCCATCCAGCCCTGCCTAAAAATAACAAACATATAAAATAAATGCAAAAAAACCTCTTCATGAGCTTCCATAAGCATGACCGGCTCCTCCGGACACATTTTCTAAACTGAGCCTGGTAGGAGGGGCATAGAGGGAGGAGCCAGCCCACACTATCATATTCTTAAAGTGCACATAGTTCCTAGTGGACCCTTCTATACCCCATGGTACTAAATGGAACTCCAGTATCCTCTAGGACGTAAGAGAAATGATAATAATAATAGAACTTTGACATACCCTAAAAAACACTGTTCTGAGCAGCCAGTCACTGGATTGCAGTATTAAATAGATCCTGGGAGTAACAACTGTTTTTGTTTATTACTATTACTGAGAGTATTATGACCCCAGCACTGCAGTAATGAATATTTGATTATTTAGAAGTGTGTGCTTTATACGAGTCACAAACTGGCCAAGGATTGCCCAGCAGGAAAATAAGATTTTACTTACCGATAAATCTATTTCTCGTAGTCCGTAGTGGATGCTGGGGACTCCGTCAGGACCATGGGGAATAGCGGCTCCGCAGGAGACAGGGCACAAAAGTAAAAGCTTTAGGATCAGGTGGTGTGCACTGGCTCCTCCCCCCATGACCCCCCTCCAAGCCTCAGCCAGGATACTGTGCCCGGACGAGCGTACACAATAAGGAAGGATTTTGAATCCCGGGTAAGACTCATACCAGCCACACCAATCACACTGTACAACCTGTGATCTGAACCCAGTTAACAGCATGATAACAGCGGAGCCTCTGAAAAGATGGCTCACAACAATAATAACCCGATTTTTGTAACAATAACTATGTACAAGTATTGCAGACAATCCGCACTTGGGATGGGCGCCCAGCATCCACTACGGACTACGAGAAATAGATTTATCGGTAAGTAAAATCTTATTTTCTCTGACGTCCTAGTGGATGCTGGGGACTCCGTCAGGACCATGGGGATTATACCAAAGCTCCCAAACGGGCGGGAGAGTGCGGATGACTCTGCAGCACCGAATGAGAGAACTCCAGGTCCTCTTTAGCCAGGGTATCAAATTTGTAGAATTTTACAAACGTGTTCTCCCCCGACCACGTAGCTGCTCGGCAGAGTTGTAATGCCGAGACCCCTCGGGCAGCCGCCCAGGATGAGCCCACCTTCCTTGTGGAATGGGCCTTGACAGATTTAGGCTGTGGCAGGCCTGCCACAGAATGTGCAAGTTGAAATGTGCTACAAATCCAACGAGCAATCGTCTGCTTAGAAGCAAGAGCACCCAGTTTGTTGGGTGCATACAGGATAACAGCGAGTCAGTTTTCCTGACTCCAGCCGTCCTGGAAACCTATATTTTCAGGGCCCTGACAACATCTAGCAACTTGGAGTCCTCCAAGTCCCTAGTAGCCGCAGGTACCACAATAAGCTGGTTCAGGTGAAACGCTGACACCACCTTAGGAAGAAACTGGGGACGAGTCCGCAGCTCTGCCCTGTCCGAATGGACAATCAGATATGGCTTTTGTGGGACAAAGCCGCCAATTCTGACACTCGCCTGGCCGAGGCCAGGGCCAACAGCATGGTCACTTTTCATGTGAGATATTTCAAATCCACAGATTTGAGCGGTTTAAAATGTGATTTGAGGAATCCCAGAACTACGTTGAGATCCCACAGTGCCACTGGAGGCACAAAAAGGGGGTTGTATATGCAATACTCCCTTGACAAACTTCTGGACTTCAGGAACTGAAGCCAATTCTTTCTGGAAGAAAATTGACAGGGCCGAAATTTGAACCTTAATGGACCCCAATTTGAGGCCCATAGACACTCCTGTTTGCAGGAAATGCAGGAATCGACCGAGTTGAAATTTCTTCGTGGGGCCTTCCTGGCCTCACACCACGCAACATATTTTCGCCACATGTGGTGATAATGTTTTGCGGTCACCTCCTTCCTGGCTTTGACCAGGGTAGGAATGACCTCTTCCGGAATGCCTTTTTCCCTTAGGATCTGGCGTTCCACCGCCATGCCGTCAAACGCAGCCGCGGTAAGTCTTGGAACAGACCTGGTACTTGCTGAAGCAAGTCCCTTCTTAGCGGCAGAGGCCATGAGTCCTCTGTGAGCATTTCTTGAAGTTCCGGGTGCCACGTCCTTCTTGGCCAATCCGGAGCCACGAGTATAGTTCTTACTCCTCTACGTCTTATAATTCTCAGTACCTTGGTTATGAGAAGCAGAGGAGGGAACACATACACCAACTGGTACACCCACGGTGTTACCAGAACGTCCACAGATATTGCTTGAGGGTCTCTTGACCTGGCGCAATACCTGTCCAGTTTTTTGTTCAGGCGGGACGCCATCATGTCCACCTTTGGTCTTTCCCAACGGTTCACAATCATGTGGAATACTTCCCGATGAAGTCCCCACTCTCCCGGGTGGAGGTCGTGCCTGCTGAGGAAGTCTGCTTCCCAGTTGTCCACTCCCGGAATGAACACTGCTGACAGTGTTATCACATGATTTTTCGCCCAGCGAAGAATCCTTGCAGTTTCTGCCATTGCCCTCCTGCTTCTTGTGCCGCCCTGTCTGTTTACGTGGGCGACTGCCGTGATGTTGTCCCACTGGATCAATACCGGCTGACCTTGAAGCAGAGGTCTTCCTAAGCTTAGAACATTGTAAATTGCCCTTAGCTCCACTATATTCATGTGGAGAGAAGTCTCCAGACTTGATCACACTCCCTGGAAATTTTTTCCCTGTGTGACTGCTCCCCAGCCTCTCAGGCTGGCATCCGTGGTCACCAGGACCCAGTCCTGAATGCCGAATCTGCGGCCCTTTAGTAGATGAGCACTCTGCAGCCACCGCAGAAGAAACACCCTTGTCCTTGGAGACAGGGTTATCCGCTGATGCATCTGAAGATGCGATCCGGACCATTTTTCCAGCAGATCCCACTGAAAAGTTCTTGCGTGAAATCTACCGAATGGAATCGCTTCGTAAGAAGCCACCATTTTTCCCAGGACCCTTGTGCAATGATGCACTGACACTTTTCCTGGTTTTAGGAGGTTCCTGACTAGCTCGGATAACTCCCTGGCTTTCTTCTCCGGGAGAAACACCTTTTTCTGGACTGTGTCCAGAATCATCCCTAGGAACAGCAGACGTGTCGTCGGAAACAGCTGCGGTTTTGGAATATTTAGAATCCACCCGTGCTGTCGTAGAACTACTTGAGATAGTGCTACTCCGACCTCCAACTGTTCTCTGGACCTTGCCCCTATCAGGAGATCGTCCATTTTCTTTGAAGAAGAATCATCATTTCGGCCATTACCTTGGTAAGGACCCGGGGTGCCGTGGACAATCCAACCGGCAGCGTCTGAAACTGATAGTGACAGTTCTGTACCACGAACCTGAGGTACCCTTGGTGAGAAGGGCAAATTGGGACATGGAGGTAAGCATCCCTGATGTCCCAGGACACCATATAGTCCCCTTCTTCCTGGTTCGCTATCACTGCTCTGAGTGACTCCATCTTGATTTGAACCTTTGTATGTAAGTGTTCAACTATTTCAGATTTAGAATAGGTCTCACCGAGCCGTCTGGCTTCAGTACCACAATATAGTGTGGAATAATACCCCTTTCCTTGTTGTAGGAGGGGTACTTTGATTATCACCTGCTGGGAATACAGCTTGTGAATTGTTTCCACTACTGCCTCCCTGTCGGAGGGAGACGTTGGTAAAGCAGACTTCAGGAACCTGCGAGGGGGAGACGTCTCGAATTTCCAATCTGTACCCCTGGGATACTACTTGTAGGATCCAGGGGTCCACTTGCGAGTGAGCCCACTGCGTGCTGAAACTCTTGAGACGACCCCCACCCACCGCACCTTAGTCCGCTTGTACGGCCCCAGCGTCATGCTGAGGACTTGGCAGAAGCGGTGGAGGGCTTCTGTTTCTGGGAATGGGCTGCCTGCTGCAGTCTTCCTCCCTTTCCTCTATCCCATGGCAGATATGACTGGCCTTTTGCCCCCTTGCCCTTATGGGGACGAAAGGACTGAGGCTGAAAAGACGTTGTCTTTTTCTCCTTTATACGGCAATACTTCCATGTGCCGTTTGGAATCTGCATCACCTGACCACTGTCGTGTCCATAAACAACTTCTGGCAGATATGGACATCGCACTTACTCTTGATGCCAGAGTGCAAATATCCCTCTGTGCATCTCGCATATATAGAAATGCATCCTTTAAATGCTCTATAGTCAATAAAATACTGTCCCTGTCAAGGGTATCAATATTTTAAGTCAGGGAATCCGACCAAGCCACCCCAGCGCTGCACATCCAGGCTGAGGCGATCGCTGGTCGCTGTATAACACCAGTATGTGTGTATATACTTTTTAGGATATTTTCCAGCCTCCTATCAGCTGGCTCCTTGAGGGCGGCCCTATCTGGAGACGGTACCGCCACTTGTTTTGATAAGCGTGTGAGCGCCTTATCCACCCTAAGGGGTGTTTCCCAACGTGCCCTAACTTCTGGCGGGAAAGGGTATACCGCCAATAATTTTCTATCGGGGGAAACCGACGCATCATCACACACTTCATTTAATTTATCTGATTCAGGAAAAACTACAGGTAGTTTTTTCACACTCCACATAATACCCTTTTTTGTGGTACTTGTAGTATCAGAAATATGTAACACCTCCTTCATTGCCCTTAACAAGTAACGTGTGGCCCTACAGGAAAATACGTTTGTTTCTTCACCGTCGACACTGGAGTCAGTGTCCGTGTCTGTGTCGACCGACTGAGGTAAAAGGACGTTTTAACGCCCCTGACGGTGTTTGAGACGCCTGGACAGGTACTAATTGGTTTGCCGGCCGTCTCATGTCGTCAACCGACCTTGCAGCGTGTTGACATTATCACGTAATTCCTTAAATAAGCCATCCATTCCGGTGTCGACTCCCTAGAGAGTGACATCACCATTACAGGCAATTGCTCCGCCTCCTCACCAACATCGTCCTCATACATGTCGACACACGTACCGACACACAGCACACACACAGGGAATGCTCTGATAGAGGACAGGACCCCACTAGCCCTTTGGGGAGACAGAGGGAGAGTTTGCCAGCACACACCAAAAACGCTATAATTATACAGGGACAACCTTTATATAAGTGTTTTTCCCTTATAGCATTTTAATATATATAGTCATATCGCCAAATAAGTGCCCCCCCTCTCTGTTTTAACCCTGTTTCTGTAGTGCAGTGCAGGGGAGAGCCTGGGAGCCTTCCCACCAGCATTTCTGTGAGGGAAAATGGCGGTGTGCTGAGGAGAATAGGCCCCGCCCCCTTTTCGGCGGGCTTCTTCTCCCGTTTTTCTGAGACCTGGCAGGGGTTAAATACATCCATATAGCCCCCAGGGGCTATATGTGATGTATTTTTAGCCAGAATAAGGTACTATCATTGCTGCCCAGGGCGCCCCCCCCCCAGCGCCCTGCACCCTCAGTGACCGTTGCTATGAAGTGTGCTGACAACAATGGCGCACAGCTGCAGTGCTGTGCGCTACCTTATGAAGACTGAAAAGTCTTCTGCCGCCGGTTTCTGGACCTCTTCACTTTTCGGCATCTGCAAGGGGGTCGGCGGCGCGGCTCCGGGACGAACCCCAGGGTGAGACCTGTGTTCCGACTCCCTCTGGAGCTAATGGTGTCCAGTAGCCTAAGAAGCCAATCCATCCTGCACGCAGGTGAGTTCACTTCTCTCCCCTAAGTCCCTCGATGCAGTGAGCCTGTTGCCAGCAGGACTCACTGAAAATAAAACACCTAACAAAACTTTTACTCTAAGCAGCTCTTTAGGAGAGCCACCTAGATTGCACCCTTCTCGGCCGGGCACAAAAATCTAACTGGCTGAGGCTTGGAGGGGGGTCATGGGGGGAGGAGCCAGTGCACACCACCTGATCCTAAAGCTTTTACTTTTGTGCCCTGTCTCCTGCGGAGCCGCTATTCCCCATGGTCCTGACGGAGTCCCCAGCATCCACTAGGACGTCAGAGAAATAGGAGAGCACTTGTTGATTACAGACGGCGGTGGCAGGGAGGATTTGTATGCAGTGACCGACGGTGAGCATATGTGTGAGGTAACGTGAGGGGGCAGTGAATCAAATGCAGGCGTGTCGCGAACATTTCAGGGATACGTCTTAGACTGCAGCTGCATCTGTGTTTGCAGTTTCAATGGCCCCAACAGCTTACTTTTGACCATAGGGTCGCTCAGATGATCAATGGTGCGACTGATATGTGCATCTTTGAGACACCACTGGTGGCAGTACAAATCCCCATGGCTGCGACATTTGCATAATTTTGCAGGACCACTGCGTATGGAGTCGCAGTCACAACAGGATCTGCTCCCATATAAGGCTGACAGCTACACAGATGCGCTTCTTTCTGATTACAAGTAACATTTGGATTTCAGAGCATGCAACTCTGCAGCTGACCTGTGTGCAACTCTAAATCAGCCCCAATGTCTCCACAGTGTGTGCAGATACAGTCTTTCAGAACATGTGTAACAAACACTGATGCCAATTAGGTTCCAACTTCCATTACTCCCAGAATTTTTCTGTTGTCATACCCTCTGTGACACCGCCAGGAATGCTTTGCATTAATCTTATACTCTGCAACTTGCACATTATAGATATTTTAAAGGCATAGCTTAGTAAAATTCCTGAAATACTGACTCAAACCTTTGAACATAAGAGCCACAGGACAAGTGTAAAGTAGCCAGTTGTATGTTATGCATACCACTATTAATGATAGAACTAAAATACACAACAAAACAATCATGCTAATGATATATAAATGTGCACTTTACCAAAATACTTACTGCATCAACATTTTCCCGCAGTTCAGAATCTGTGGATAAAGTGCTTAAATCACTAAGACAGAGCCAATGGTTTGCATCCTGAAATATAAAACAACAAATATTTGTTCTTTGTTACAACATTGAGGTCAGTCACAGAAAGGCTAGTAATGACTATCAGTCACTCATTTATAGATAAGGGCTGGCACCGAGCACACAGCAGTGTGCAATTACTATATTACAATGTAATGGATCCAAGTGGGTTATACACACAGTTACACAGAGGAATGGTACAAAAAGCTTCAACACAACACACACCATGAAAGCGCTGTGGGCAGGCACCGCCCTATGCTCATCATACTGACTGTATTACATCTACATTCATTCATAAGTTAATGTAATGTGTGAAGAGCTACCAATGTACTACAGGTTGAGTATCCCTTATCCAAAATGCTTGGGACCAGAGGTATTTTGGATATCGGATTTTTCCGTATTTTGGAATAATTGCATACCATATTGAGATATCATGGTGATGGGACCTAAATCTAAGCACTGAATGCATTTATGTTACATATTAACCTTATACACACAGCCTGAAGGTCATTTTAGCCAATATTTTTTGTAACTTTGTGCATTAAACAAAGTGTGTCTACATTCACACAATTCATTTATGTTTCATATACACCTTATACACACAGCCTGAAGGTCATTTAATACAATATCTTTAATAACTTTGTGTATCAAACAAAGTTTGTGTACATTGAGCCATCAAAAAACAAAGTTTTCACTATCTCACTCTCAGTCAAAAAAGTCCGTATTTCGGAATATTCCGTATTTCGGAATATTTGGATATGGGATACTCAACCTGTATTGGCAAATTACGTGTGCTTGGTATAAAACAACCATCACTCTATGGGACGTATTCGTAGTTAGAATAGCAAAAATCCCGCACCTCCTGGGTTTTTCTTGCGGGTGCACAATTTTTGCTATCCAATCCAGTGGCGGTTTTTGGTTTTTTGAGCGGTGAGGTTTCTTCCCCCCCAGATCATGACCAATTTTCCCTAAAGTCCATATTTTCAGGAAAAATGGTCAGAAATTGCCCTGGAACTGCTTGTGCAACCCCCCCCCCCAATGACTAAGTGAGAGATAGGAAGTTTCCAATTAGCATATTTAGTCCTATTACTCACCTTCTGAAGAGCTACCTCCAGTTCTTCTCTCCAATGTCGCAGACAGCAGAGAGATCTTCCAAGGAGCCGGCTGGGCACAGGTCAGGTACTATACCTAACTCTGAACCCCACTACCACTAACCCTGCACCCGCTCCCCACCCCACCCACACAATACCTACACTACCACTAACCCTGCGCCCACTCCTCCCACACACACACACACACACACACACACACACACACACACACACACACACACACACACACACACACACACACACAATACCTACACTACCACTAACCCTGCACCTACCCTCCCCCCCACACACAATACCTACACTACCACTAACCCTGCACCCGCTCCCCCCGCACACACACACACAATACCTACACTACCACTAACCCTGCACCCGCTCCCCCCACACACACACACACACACACAATACCTACACTACCACTAAGCCTGCACCCGCTCCCCCAGCACACACACACACACAGTACGTACACTACCAATAACCCTTCACCAGCTCCCCCCCCACACACACACAATACCTACACTAGCACTAACCCTTCACCCGCCCCCCCCAACCAAAATACCTACACTACCACTAACCCCGCAACTGCTCCCCCCACAGAATACCTACACTACCACTAACCCTGCACCTGCTCCCCGCACACAGCATCTTGAGATGTACAGATATTACATATAAATATAAAACACATACCTAAACCTGTATCTTGAGATCATATAAAACACACACAGTATTGTTCCTTAGAATGTTGTCTATCAATTCACTAAGAATCAATGATTTAATAATATTGGGCAGGCCTCATTAATATTAATCAGTCAGTGCCTAAGTCAAGAATTAATAGCAAATGGTTAGACAGTATTTTAATTCAGCAGTGATAGGTCTGCTTTAGGAGCATGGTTTTCTGGATGTTTTGCAATTCTAAGCTTCTGTATTATGTTCATGATTTCTGTAAAGCACCATGAGTCCTTTTTGAGAAAAGTGCTATATAAATGAAATTACTATTATTTGTTTATGGAATGTATTCTTATTAAATATGATTACTATTACTTGTCACATGGAAATGTTAAACTTCGTACCTCACACACTGCATTGTTTGGGAATGGATCATCCAAGCCAGCAAGGTCATGGCCTTTCATGTGACTTTTTAGACTGTATGGAGTGCTAAAGGTCTTCTCACATCCATCACTGGTACAGAAAAATGGTCTTTCCCCTGTCAAAAGACATTTAAACACTGTCATCAAAATTCCACTTAGAAAATACGTTCCATGTTTACTCACAAGTACTGTGCATCTATGTCCAACTCACCTGTGTGCTTCCTGGCATGCGTTTTCAGGTGATGACTTGCAGCAAATGCTTTGTCACAACCATCGTGATCGCACCTACATTAAAGAAGGTACATTTAAAATTGTAATGCCACAAAGCAAGTAATTAACAAATGCATGTCCTCTTTGTGCAGAGGGCAGTGGTGACCAAAAGTCTGGCATCACCAGATCATTCAGTATTTTTTCTGGCTTGAGACAACATTTTGTGCATACTACATTGAGTTATAGTGTGATGGAGGGAACTTTGTGTAGGGAATTTTAACAGCTATTAATGCCTGGCTCAATTTTGTTTATATATAAAACAGTTGAAAAGTTACAGCCATATTTGAAGAGTGTTCTCTCCATAAGTTGTACTCAATGAAGCCTCTGACCTGCATACATAACACTGCGCTGGCAGGGGTCATCCTTAATTCGATGCACATTATGAGGTGGCCCCCAGCATGTTAGGAGATGGATGCAGATCTTGCTGCGTATGCTGCGATCTGCATCCATCTCCAAATAACCCCCTTAATCAGGAATGGAGGGAGCTATGGAATACAGAAAAACACAGTTGCAGGTACTATATCACTGAAGAGGCATCCTCACACAGATAGCAGATACAGGTTAAGTACCTCATATCCAAATATTCCAAAATAGGGAATTTTTTGAGTGAGATAGTGAAACCTGTTTTCTGATGGCTCAATGTACACAAACTTTCTTTTTTTTTTTTTTATGCAATATTTTTATTGAAGAGAAGTCGAATATGCTGGTACAAGACAAACAGGAGATGATGGGGTATATGCAATAGCGGGCGAATTGGCAAAAAAGGCGAATTCCGGGCCGTTTTCGCCTCCAAAAATCAATTCGCCTATGCAGTGCAGTCATTTTTCGCAAAAAAACGGCCCGTCAAAATTCGCCTTTTCTCAATTCGCCTTTTTCCGAATTCGCCTTTTCTGCAATGGTACAGATGCTGCAATTCGCCTCCAGCATATTCAATTCAAGTTTGGAAATTCGCCTGCAGTGCTTTTAGACAGCAAATTCGCGATTTTCACTCCGCCACACTTTGGAGGGTGAAAACAATTTAAAAAATTTTAAACATGGTTTTTTTTGTGTTTTTTTTTTTGGGAATAGCAGATCTATTTATATTAGAAGGGATTAGGTTTTTTGTTTTTTTTTGGGGGAGGCACAAATATTATTTTTATATTTTTTAAAATATTTTTTTATTTTTATTTTTTTATTGCTGGAACGGTAAAATCAGAAAAAAAAATGGCGTGGGGTCCCCCCTCCAAAGCATAACCAGCCTCGGGCTCATTGAGCTGGTCCTGGTTCTAAAAATGCGGGGAAAAAATTGACAGGGGATCCCCCGTATTTTTAAAACCAGCACCGGGCTCTGCGCCTGGTGCTGGTGCCAAAAATACGGGGGACAAAAAGAGTAGGGGTCCCCCGTATTTTTAACACCAGCATCGGGCTCCACTAGCTGGACAGATAATGCCACAGCCGGGGGTCACTTTTATGCCGTGCCCTGCGGCCGTGGCATCAAATATCCAACTAGTCACCCCTGGCCGGGGTACCCTGGGGGAGTGGGGACCCCTTCAATCAAGGGGTCCCCCCCCCCAGCCACCCAAGGGCCAGGGGTGAAGCCCGAGGCTGTCCCCCCCCATCCAATGGGCTGCGGATGGGGGGGCTGATAGCCTTTGTGTTCAAAAAAAAAGATATTGTTTTTTCCATTAGTACTACAAGTCCCAGCAAGCCTCCCCTGCAAGCTGGTACTTGGAGAACCACAAGTACCAGCATGCGGGAGAAAAACGGGCCCGCTGGTACCTGTAGTTCTAATGGAAAAAAAATACCCAAATAAAAACAGGACACAGACACCGTCGACAGTAAAACTTTATTACACACTGCCGACACACACATACTTACCTATGTTCACACGCCGACATCGGTCCTCTTCTCCCTGTAGAATCCACGGATACCTGAAAAGCAAAGTTCAATATACTCACCTTAACCAGGGTCCAGAGATAAATCCACGTAGTTGGCAAAAAAATAAAACGCATTTACCCGCACCAAAAACGGACTGAAAGGGGTCCCATGCTGACACATGGGACACCTTTCCACGAATAAGACCTGTCAGTGAAAGCTGTCACTGACAGGTCTCTAAGCCAATCAGGAAGCGCAACTTCGTTGCTCTCACCTGATTGGCTGATCGCTGTGACAGCGCATCGCACAGCTCCCTCCATTATATTCAATGGTGGGAACTTAGCGGCTAGCGGTGAGGTCACCCGCCGGTCAGCGGCTGACCGGCGGGTGACCCCACCGCTAGCCGCTAAGTTCCCACCATTGAAAGTAATGGAGCGGCTTTGCGAGGCGCTGTCAGAGTACAGACGGCGTCCAGCCAATCAGGTGAGCGCCACGGCAGTAGCGCTTCCTGATTGGCTGAAGGGACATCAGTGACAGGAGTCACGTGATGTCCCGGCATTCGGGGAAAGGATTCTAATGTGAAAACATTGGACCCCTTTCATTAGTCCGGTGGAGCGGGTGTTCGGTTTGTTTTTTTACAAAGTACGTGGATTTACCTCTGGACCTCTGGACGCTGGAAGGTGAGTATAATTTTTTGACAGGTACCCTCGGATCGTCGGAGATCGTTGCAGTCGGCGTGTCAACACAGGTAAGTATGTGTGTGTCGGTGTATGAAATAAAGTTTTACTATCAAGGTGTGTGTGTCCTGTTTTTATTTGGGTATTTTTTCCCCAGTAGTACTACAGGTACCAGCGGGCCCGTTTTTCTCCCGCATGCTGGTACTTGTGGTTCTCCAAGTACCAGCTTGCGGGGGAGGCTTGCTGGGACTTGTAGTACTAATGGAAAAAACAATATCTTTTTTTTTATCACAAAGGCTATCAGCCCCCCCATCCGCAGCCCATTGGATGGGGGGGGACAGCCTCGGGCTTCACCCCTGGCCCTTGGGTGGCTGGGGGGGGGGGACCCCTTGATTGAAGGGGTCCCCATTCCCCCAGGGTACCCCGGCCAGGGGTGACTAGTTGGATATTTGATGCCACGGCCGCAGGGCACGGCATAAAAGTGACCCCCGGCTGTGGCATTATCTGTCCAGCTAGTGGAGCCCGATGCTGGTGTTAAAAATACGGGGGACCCCTACTCGTTTTGTCCCCCGTATTTTTGGCACCAGCATCAGGCGCAGAGCCCGGTGCTGGTTTTAAAAATACGGGGGATCCCTGCCCGATTTTTCCCCTGCATTTTTAGAACCAGGACCAGCTCGATGAGCCCGAGGCTGGTTATGCTTTGGAGGGGGGACCCCACGCCATTTTTTTTTCGGGTTTTTCCCCGTTTTTTCCCGTTTTTAAAAATCGCGGCAAAATCCGCCAAATCGGCCGATTTTCGCCCGCGACTCTGGCGAATCCGTTTTTCATTGCATATGGTGAATTCCGGAAGCCACCTTCCGGAATTCACCTGGCGAATTTGGTCGAATTGAAAAAACGGCGATAATTGCCGCGATTTCGCCCGCTATTGCATATACCCCTATGACTCCAAATGAAATATTCAAAATCACATACATGTTATCCCGTGGGGAATAACCAAATGTAACATCAACAGGGAAGTACATCATCAATACCATATATATATATATATATATATATATATATATATATATATATCTATATCTCGACAACAATTTTTCTGCGTTTAAACGAAAAATAAGAGAAAGATAGGAGAGGAGAGTCAAAGAAGAAGAGAACGAGAGAGAGAAAGAAAGGGGAAGGGTGGATGGGAGAGTGGGAGATCATCATAGGAACATACAGGGTATAGGCATGTCGCAGGAGGCAGAACCCCCATACTGTAGACTTTACATCCCGGCAGTAGAGGGCATAGTATAGGTGAACCAAGGATCCCAGATCCTCCTATATTTCTCTGACCTGTCCCGTTAGGAGGCCGTGATTTTCTCCATCATGGAAATATGCCATATTTTAGCTATCAACATGCTCCTGGGGGGGGGGGGGGGGGGGGAGTGGTTTTTTTCCAAATTTTAGCTATCACACATCTGGCGGCGTGTAGAATTTGGAGTACCAGGCTGTTCGCCTGGGTGTCTAGATTGGACAAAGGTAGGCCCAGGAGGGCCGACCAAGGGCCCAATGTTACTTGCGAGTAGAAAATGGAGCCAATGAGGGTTTCCACCTGAGCCCAGAACGTGCATATTTTGGGGCATGACCACCAGATGTGCTTAAAGTCTCCAGTCTGGCCGCACCCACGCCAACACAATGGGGATGACCCGGGAAAAATCTTATGCAATGTTGCAGGGACCCGATACCATCTAGTATAGACTTTATAGGAATTTTCCTTCACTAAGGAGGAAATTGAGGACTGGGCTACATTTTGCCTAATGATTTCCCATGAGTCCTCTGCAGGGGGTGGGCCAAGGTCCTGTTCCCATTTACGCTCATGGGGAAGTATGTTCGCTGCCTTCAGAGAACGTAGTAAACCATAAAGTATGGAAATAATACCCTGCCGCATGGGAGAATAAATACACAAACGTTCCAAGGGGGTGAGTTGACGTATGACTTGGGATTTTGAAAGGGAGCTCAAGAAAGAACGAATTTGTAAATACTCATAAAATACAGTGCAGCTGGGTGATGGGGTCAGCCTTGCGCTATCTAAATTAATTAGGCTCCAAGTTTCAGACACACAAAGTACATCCAACACTTTGAAAAAATTGACACATAAGAACAAAAAACAAATGGTCTGAAACTAGCGCTGTGCAGAGGGTGAATCTGACACTCTGGATATAACTTGTACCACCAATACAACAGAGGAGTGTATATGATCCTTCTCAGGAGAAACTAAGAGACACCGTGTTCTTTACTTCATTGGAAAGGAACTTACATTTAATTCCTTTCCCGTGTGCCCGTAAAGGTAAGTTCCTTTCCAATGAAGTAAAGAACACGGTGTCTCTTAGTTTCTCCTGAGAAGGATCATATACACTCCTCTGTTGCATTGGTGGTACAAGTTATATCCAGAGTGTCAGATTCACCCTCTGCACAGCGCTAGTTTCAGACCATTTGTTTTTTGTTCTTATGACTCATAAAATACAGGTTGAGGGATATCATATTTGTCACGTAGAGAATAAGGGGAGCGCCAGGAGGAACCCTCTATGAAATCAAACACCAGTCCCGGGCGCGGGCTCAGGTGGAACCACGGATGGGACCGTAAGGTGGAACCAGGGGGGAAATCCTGATTGTCCCAAATGGAGGTGATGGGCGAAGGGAAAGTGGATAAACCATAATGCCGAATGCAGAAACACCACAGGGAGCAGGTGAATTTAGTGGGGGGGGGACACGCTTGCATTGTCCGTATTGACTTGGTCGGCGTGAGTAGGGAAACCAAAGTGGAGACCCCGGCCGCTAGACGCTCGATACGAATCCAGGGTAGATGGGGCGCTGGGGAAAACCAGGCGACAGCCTGGCTCAGGTGAGTTGCATGATAGTATTTACGAATGTCCGGCAAACCTCTGCCTCCAGCTAGTGGGTCACGTACCAGAGTGGACGTCCTAATTCTAGGAGGCTTACCAGACCATATAAATTTTAGGAAGAGTCTCTGCATTCAGCATAGAGCCTCAGCTGGGATGCGTACGGGAATTGTTTGAATCAGATATAAGAGCCTGGGTAGAATGTTCATCTTTACTGAGACTATCCGTCCAAACCAGGCTATAATCTGTTTGTCCCAAGCCCGGAGGTCCGACTCTATACACTTAAATAAGGCTGGAAAATTCTCAGAGTATAGGGAGTCGTAGGAGTTCGTGATGAACACGCCTAAGTATTTAATTTTCTTGGAGCGCCAAGCAAAATTAATGTTAGCAGCTAGGAGAGATCTGGTATCCTCATTAAGATGCAAAGGGAGGGCCTCCGATTTGGAATAGTTAATACGATATCCCGAATAATGAGAGTATGATGATAGGGTTTTAAATAGGTTGGGGATAGAAATATTGGGGGAAGACAGAGTTAACAGAACATCGTCTGCAAATAATGACAATTTGAACTCCTCGTCGCCAACAGTGATACCCTTAATATCGGGATTAGCCCTAACCATACACGCCAGAGGTTCGATGGTCATAGCAAAAATTAACGGAGACAAAGGACACCCCTGACGTGTACCGTTATTGATGTGGAAGAGGTGAGAGTCTTTACCATTAACCCGAACTCTGGCAGAGGGGTTGGAGTAGAGTGCCTGAATACCCTGGAGTAGGCTTCCTCCCAGGCCGAACCTACGCAAAGTGGCGAACATGAAGGGCCAAAGTATTTTATCAAAAGCCTTCTCTGCATCAAGCGAGAGAAGGACAGAGGGCAATTTAGCTTTGTTGATCAGATGGACCAAATCAATGGTTCTGCGGGTATTGTCCCTAGCTTGTCGGCCTGGGACGAAGCCCACCTGGTCAGCGTGAATCAAACGCGGGAGTACTGAGTTTAGTCTCAAGGCAAGAATTTTGGCAAAGAGTTTAATGTCGTTATTTAGTAATGAGATGGGGCGGTAACTAGCACAGGAGTTGGGGTCCTTCCCAGGTTTATGAATTAAAACTATCCGTGCCTCTAGTGCCCGGGACGACAGAGGGTTACCTCTGAGGAAACCATTGAAGAGCCTACAGAGATGGGGTAATAGGATCCCTTTAAATTTCTTGTAATACATAATTGACATCCCGTCAGGGCCAGGGGCTTTACCAGATTTCTGAGTTTTAAGTGCATTATCTAATTCCTCCACAGTTATCTCTGAGCCTAACTGAGAGACTGTCGAATTGCTCAGTGACGGTAGGTCACACTTATCTAAAAGGGATTCGATCCCCTTATTAAATCTCGGTGAAGATGACGAAGGGACCGCTTCCGTGTTATACAATAGCTTATAAAATTCTTCAAATTCACCCAAAATGCGGTCAGGGTCATGAGTTAGTGTTCCCTGTTTGGTGCGAATAGATAAAATATTTTTTGAGGAGATCTGAGCCCTCAACTTCCTAGCCAGAATTTTATCTGCTTTATCCCCTTTTTCATAATAAATCTGGTTAAGGCGTCTAAGACATTGTTCAGTCTTATGAGACAACAGCATATTAAGTTCACCCCTAACTTTAAGTAGCTTGTCTAAATCGTCAGGGTTTAGAGAAGACTTATGAACCTCCTTCAGATGGTGGAGTTGGTCAGTCAGCTCTAAGATCTTTTGGGAGCGCTGTTTGGTGAGCCTGGCCGCGATCTGAATAAAATGGCCTCTAAGGACCGCTTTATGCGCCTCCCACAGGGTCATGTCCGATATACCAGGGGTTTGGTTCTCATTAAAATAATCATTTAATGCCTGAGTAATTTGCTGCGGCACATCGGACTGTTGAAGAAGGGCATCATTAAGGGACCAAGAGGGGGGGGAAAGAGTGCGAGCCAGCCCAGACAGAGATAAGGATATCGGGGCGTGGTCGGACCACGTAATTGGATGAATACAGCATTTCTGGATTCGAGAGGTGAGGTCTCTACCCACCAAAATCATATAAATTCTAGTGTATAGATTATGCACTGGGGAGAAGAATGTGTAATCTTTAACTAGAGGGTCGACAACCCTCCAGGAATCGAATAGTAAGTGGTTTTTAAGTAGGGACTGCAGGGCTCTGGAGTTGCGAGTATGTGTATTGGACTGGGATGTTGGTAGGGAGCTAGAACGATCAAGACTATGATGGAGTATAGTGTTGAAATCTCCTGCCATTAAAATATCGCCTTTCCTACACTGAGCAATTTTAGAATCTAAAGAGGTGAAAAACGAGGCTTGATTAACATTGGGGGCGTAAATATTGACCAAGGTGATGGGGACATTATTAAGCTTGCCTACTATAATGAGAAATCTTCCGCGTTTGTCCCTAACGATTTTTTCTGATTCTAAGTGTAATTGGGCAGGGATCAATATGGCAACCCCTCTTTTCTTCTGGGAGCGATCACAGGCATGTATGGCGACAGGATGGCGTCTAGAACGTAGTTCAGGGTGGGAAGTACCTTTGAAATGCGTCTCCTGGAGGAATACCAGATCTCCCCCAACCTGTTTCAAAAAAAGAAATAATTTGGTCCACTTTTGGGGACTATTGAGACCCTTCACATTATAGGATATTACGTTAACAGACATGACAGTACAGGTGGAAGCAAAACTCTAATGGCCCTAAGGGCCCATAGATGATCTCCCTGGGGAGCGAGGGGAAGAAGAAGAGTGAGAGGTAGAGAAAGAAGAGGAAAAGAGGAGGATAGAAACATAAAGAACAATGTAAAATGAAATGAAATGAACATGTATAACGTACCGAGCCAATGACCCATTGTACGCATCGTACGGGTCCGAATGTTTGAGCTCCCGTATGGGGTATTAAGGGAGAGGAGTTCTCCCCTATGCTCAAAACTGACTATAATGGCTCGGTGGGGGGTATGGCTCTGAGTATCAAGGGGCCCACCGACCAATCAGATGGGGGGGGCGACCAGGGGGGACATAACATCAAATAACCGTAATGAACCATTTTTGAATCTTATGAACAAAAAGAGCATATGTTCAGTTAAATGAACACAGTAGAAAAAAGGAACCTGTAAACCTCTAAACTAATATGCATAACAGTAGAAAATGACATGTAGTAACCCGTCAGTGCAGCTGTGAAGAAATGTTCACGAAGGGTCATGTCTCGCAGAGGTTTTTGCCGGGACTGTCAACCACAGGCGTCGAGGTGCCCGCTGCGGGAGGGGTGAGACTGGAGTGCGTTGAAGAACTGGTGCATCCCGCGGGGAGTCAGGTTTATCGGACTCCGGGGGAGAAAGGTTAAGTCTCAAAAGAAGCCGGTGAGCCTCCTCCTTAGAACGTGCCAGCAGTCTCTTCCCATCAAGTTGAACAATGAGGGCAAAAGGGTAACCCCATCTGTAGCGGATTTGGTTGTCCCTGAGGATTTGGGTGTACTCCCGCAGGTCGAAGCGCCTCTTAAGAGTGGTAGGGGATAAGTCCTGAAACACCATTAGCTTATGCGAGTCGAACAGACACAAGTCTCTATTCCGGGCCGCTGTTAGAATTTTTTCCTTGGTTTTGAAGTAGTGACACCGTAAAACTACGTCTCTTGGAGGAGACGAAGTTGAGGGTTTTTGGCGCAAGGCCCGGTGAGCCCTGTCCAGGAGGAACTGCTCACGTGGGACGTCCGGGAGGAGGTGTTGGAAAAATCTGAGGAGGAAATCTTCCAATTGTGCTGGTTCCACCGACTCCGGAATGTATTTAATACGTAGGTTATTACGTCGTGCGCGATTATCTGCGTCTTCCTGTTGGTCTTGGAGCAGGTAGATATCTTCCTGCATAACGTGGACTGAATGTTCCAGTTCCTGCTGGAAGGAAATGACTTCGTCAATTTTCTGTTCAACATCATTAGTGCGGGCCCCGAGATCAGATATCTCCGCCTTGAGCCCGGAGATGGCTTTATGGATCTCCGAGTGAAAAGCCTGTTTCAGCGATTTCATCTCCGCCAGGATGGAGGAAATGCAATCTTTCATGGAGGGGTCTGGGGCAGATGAGTCTTCCTCAGATTCTGAAACCGGGGCGGGAGTAGGGACGGCCGGTAATTTAGTGGAACTAGACTTCATCTTAGAAATAAAGGAGGAAATTTCCGCAGAAGACGTCGTTTTCTTGGACTTGGACTTAGGCATGGTGTGTGACAGTCCCGGAGCTAAGAGAGGTCACAGGGCAGAGCTGAGTAATAGCATAAATAGTTAGCGATCCATCACGAAGCAGGAGTTGAGAATTCACAAGAACAAGACCCCCAGGGTCGCTCCCACAGGCAGTCAGCAGCACATTTCCCTGCTAGATAATATCATAGAAGACTGGAGTATAATGCAGGCGTAATCGCCGGCAGAGGCCAGGAGATGGCGCCCTCGGGCTTGTGGATTGTAATACAGAGAAGTCCAGCACAGTAGGGTAATATCAGAAAACTTCAGCAGGTTATATGAAAGTTTAATACTGGGGGGGCGTTAGAGCATATATAGAGCCCCTGTGGGGCGAGAAGATGGCACCCTATTTAGCCCAGTTGCACCCAAAGGCAGGGGGAGGGAGGGCAGACGCCAGCATCTGTGAGGGTGGTTGAATGGGGCTCCCCAGCGACCAGGTGGGATCCGCAGGTCGAGGGCCACCCAGCAAGCCAGACCGGAGGAGGGCCGAGGGTCGCAGGAGCCTCCACGCCAAGCGCTGATGATGATGCCCCCGAGGAGAGATAGACGACTGCAGGCCTGGGACTGAGGACCGGCCCCAGAGAGAAGCTGGTGTAGGTGCTGTGGTGCTGTGTTCCCCTCCGGCGTTCAGCACAGAGTATCCCGCAGCGGCCTCCCGCTGGCGTCAAGCGCGGGCAACGGTGGGGGAGAGAGTATGTTGGGGGAGCAGCTCACCTCTGGGTATAGTGGAAGCCGCCGGGTCCCGAGTCCGCTGCTCCGTCTTAGGGTCTGAAACCCAAAATGGCCGCCGCTCCCGGAGCACCGGATCCCCGGCGTCTGCGCCCCGGCCGGTTCCCCTCTCCTCCGCCACCCCTGATGTCACGTCAGTTTGGGGAAGCGTGTGTCAGCTCCCAGGGGGTCCACGCCAGGGCACTTGAGAACACTTTAGGGACGGGGCTGAGGCTCCGTACGGCCCGCCGCTGGGCAATCCAAAATTTAGGCCCCGGCTAAGGAGTGGTGGGTAGGCCGCAACCCGCAGGAGCCGGTAAACCGGCTCCCCGATTCCGCAGCACTATCCCACCACCGATGAGTGTTCCCTCCGTCAGGGGGAACAAGTTTGGAGGGGTCTTCCGAGGCAGGGAGTGGGTTTTGAGGGCAAAACTCCTCAGTCTCTGCGGAGCTCTCAGTATGTGCCCACAAACTTTCTTTAATACACAAAGTTATTAAAAATATTGTATTAAATAGCCTTCAGGCTGTGTGTATAAGGTGTATATGAAACATAAATGCATTCTGTGCTTAGACTTAGGTCCCATCGCCATGATATATCATTATGGTATGCAATTATTCCAAAATACGGACAAATCCAATATCCAAAATACTTCTGGTCCCAAGCATTTTGGATAAGGGATACTCAACCTGTACAAGAGACGTTAATGATTCTGATCAAATGTAACCAAACACATCCAGGTGGAGGTCTAGAAGAAATGACAGAAGGCGGCCTTACACAGTACGGTCCCTAATAAACATCCTTATAGAATCACCACAAAATGCAGTCTTAAACAGTTCAACCTTCCTACTACAAGAACATTTGGCAGCATCAGTGTCCAACGGATGCCTGTGTTGTGGGAGCAGTCTACAGAGTACCTTGTATGGTTGCCAAAACCAGTCTCGGGCATAGCTCCCTTGAGTTCATCTACAAGGATATTATTATGTTCAATGAGGATATGTTGGATAGTAACACACAACTCTGGGGATCTGAACAGATGCATTGGCTCGAAGGTTCCAGAGAATAGGGCAGTATGAAGGGGAGATGTACAGATGGAAAGTAATAAAAAGAGTGATAAGAACTGACTGGAGAGAAATAAACTAACTCCACAAAAATACATTGGACCATCTATAAACAATATGCGTCAAACAGTATTTTGTCCACAGAGCAACATACAGGCTTAGTGAAGACAAGTTAGAGCGTGTGTGTACTAAAATAAGAATTTACTCACCGGTAATTCTATTTCTCATAGTCCGTAGTAGATGCTGGGGACTCCGTAAGGACCATGGGGTTTAGCGGCTCCGCAGGAGACTGGGCACAACTACAAAGAAAGCTTTTAGACTACTGGTGTGCACTGGCTCCTCCCACTAACACCCTCCTCCAGACCTCAGTTAGGATACTGTGCCCGGAAGAGCTGACACAATTAGGAAGGATTTTGAATCCCGGGTAAGACTCATACCAGCCACACCAATCACACCGTATAACTCGTGATACAATACCCAGTTAACAGCATGATAACAACTGAGCCTCTCAACAGATAGCTCAACAATAACCCTTTAGTTAAGCAATAACTATATACAAGTATTGCAGACAATCCGCACTTGGGATGGGCGCCCAGCATCCACTACGGACTATGAGAAATAGAATTACCGGTGAGTAAATTCTTATTTTCTCTAACGTCCTAAGTGGATGCTGGGGACTCCGTAAGGACCATGGGGATTATACCAAAGCTCCCAAACGGGCGTGAGAGTGCGGATGACTCTGCAGCACCGAATGAGAGAACTCAAGGTCCTCCTCAGCCAGGGTATCAAATTTGTAGAATTTAGCAAACGTGTTTGCCCCTGACCAAGTAGCAGCTCGGCAAAGTTGAAGAGCCGAGACCCCTCGGGCAGCCGCCCAAGAAGAGCCCACTTTCCTTGTGGAATGGGCTTTTACTGATTTAGGATGCGGCAGTCCAGCCGCAGAATGTGCAAGCTGAATCGTACTACAGATCCAGCGAGCAATAGTCTGCTTAGAAGCAGGTGCACCCAACTTGTTGTCCGCATACAGGATAAAAAGCGAGTCAGTTTTCCTGACTCCAGCTGTCCTGGAAACATAAAGTTTTAGGGCCCTGACTACATCCAACAACTTGGAAGCCTCCAAGTCATTCGTAGCCGCAGGCACCACGATAGGTTGGTTCAGATGAAAAGCTGATACCACTTTGGGAAGAAACTGGGGACGAGTCCTCAATTCTGCCCTATCCATATGGAAAATCAGATAAGGGGTTTTACATGACAAAGCCGCCAATTCTGAAACCCGCCTGGCCGAAGCCAAGGCCAACAACATGACCACTTTCCACGTGAGATATTTTAAATCCACGGTTTTCAGTGGCTCAAACCAATGTGACTTTAGGAAATCCAACACCACGTTGAGATCCCAAGGTGCCACTGGAGACACAAAAGGGGGCTGAATATGCAGCACTCCCTTAACAAAAGTCTGAACTTCAGGTAGTGAAGCCAATTCTCTCTGGAAGAAAATCGACAGAGCCGAAATCTGGACCTTAATGGAACCCAATTTAAGGCCCATAGTCACCCCTGACTGTAGGAAGTGCAGGAACCGGCCCAGCTGAAATTCTTCCGTTGGGGCCTTCCTGGCCTCACACCACGCAACATATTTTCGCCATATGCGGTGATAATGGTTCGCGGTTACTTCTTTCCTAGCTTTTATCAGCGTAGGAATGACTTCCTCCGGAATGCCCTTTTCCTTCAGGATCCGGTGTTCAACCGCCATGCCGTCAAACGCAGCCACGGTAAGTCTTGGAACAGACAGGGCCCCTGCTGCAGCAGGTCCTGTCTGAGCGGTAGAGGCCATGGGTCCTCTGACATCATTTCTTGAAGTTCCGGATACCACGCTCTTCTTGGCCAATCCGGAACAATGAGTATAGTTCTTACTCCTCTTCTCCTTATTATCCTCAGTACCTTTGGTATGAGAGGAAGAGGAGGGAACACATAAACCGATCGGTACACCCACGGTGTTACCAGAGCGTCCACAGCTATCGCCTGCGGGTCTCTTGACCTGGCGCAATATTTTTCTAGCTTTTTGTTTAGGCGGGACGCCATCATGTCCACCTGTGGTTTTTCCCACTGGTTTACAATCATTTGAAAGACTTCTGGATGAAGTCCCCACTCTCCCGGGTGGAGGTCGTGCCTGCTGAGGAAGTCTGCTTCCCAGTTGTCCACTCCCGGAATGAACACTGCTGACAGTGCTAACACGTGATTTTCCGCCCATCGGAGAATCCTTGTGGCTTCTGCCATTGCCGTCCTGCTTCTCGTGCCGCCCTGTCGATTTACATGGGCGACCGCCGTGATGTTGTCTGACTGGATCAGTACCGGCTGGTTTTGAAGCAGGGGTTTTGCCTGACTTAGGGCATTGTAAATGGCCCTTAGTTCCAGAATATTTATGTGCAGGGAAGTCTCCTGACTTGACCATAGTCCTTGGAAGTTTCTTCCCTGTGTGACTGCTCCCCAGCCTCGAAGGCTGGCATCCGTGGTCACCAGGACCCAGTCCTGTATGCCGAATCTGCGGTCCTCTTGAAGATGAGCACTCTGCAGCCACCACAGCAGAGACACCCTTGTCCTCGGAGACAGGGTTATCAGACGATGCATCTGAAGATGCGATCCGGACCACTTGTCCAACAGGTCCCACTGAAAGGTTCTTGCATGAAACCTGCCGAATGGAATCGCTTCGTAGGAAGCTACCATTTTTCCCAGGATCCGCGTGCAGTGATGCACCGACACCTGTTTTGGTTTTAGGAGGCCTCTGACTAGAGATGACAGCTCCTTGGCCTTCTCCTCCGGGAGAAACACTTTTCTCTGTTCTGTGTCCAGAACCATCTCTAGGAACAGCAGGCGTGTCGTAGGGACCAGCTGTGACTTTGGAATGTTTAGAATCCAGCCGTGCTGTTGTAGCACTTCCCGAGATAGTGCTACCCCTACCAACAACTGCTCTCTGGACCTCGCCTTTATCAGGAGATCGTCCAAGTACGGGATAATTAAAACTCCCTTCCTTCGCAGGAGTATCATCATTTCCGCCATTACCTTGGTAAAGACCCTCGGAGCCGTGGAGAGACCGAACGGCAACGTCTGGAATTGGTAATGACAATCTTGTACCACAAACCTGAGGTACTCCTGGTGAGGATGGTAAATGGGGACATGTAGGTAAGCATCCTTGATGTCCAGCGATACCATGTAATCTCCCTCGTCCAGGCTCGCAATAACCGCCCTGAGCGATTCCATCTTGAACTTGAATTTTTTGATATATGTGTTCAAGGATTTCAAATTTAAAATGGGTCTCACCGAACCGTCCGGTTTCGGTACCACAAACATTGTGGAATAGTAACCCCTTCCTTGTTGAAGTAGGGGCACCTTTACTATCACTTGTTGTGAATACAGCTTTTGAATTGCCTGTAACACTGCCTCCCTGCCTGAGGGAGTGGTTGGCAAGGCAGATTTGAGGAAACGGCGGAGGGGGAGACGTCTCGAATTCCAGCTTGTACCCCTGAGATACTATTTGAAGGATCCAGGGATCCACCCGTGAGCGAGCCCACTGCTTGCTGAAATGCTTGAGATGGCCCCCACCGTACCTGGCTCTGCCTGTGGAGCCCCAGCGTCATGCTGTGGACTTAGAGGAAGCGGGGGAGGACTTTTGCTCCTGGGAACTGGCTGTATGCTGCAGCTTTTTCCCTCTACCTCTGGGCAGAAAGGACGCGCCTTTAACCTGCTTGCCCCTATTGGGCCGAAAGGACTGTACCTGATAATACGGTGCTTTCTTAGGTTGTGAGGGAACATGGGGCAAAAATGTAGACTTCCCAGCTGTTGCTGTGGAAACGAGGTCCGAGAGACCATCCCCGAACAATTCCTCACCCTTATAAGGCAGAACTTCCATGTGTCGTTTGGAATCTGCATCACCTGTCCACTGCCGAGTCCATAACCCTCTCCTGGCAGAAATGGACATTGCACTAATTTTGGATGCCAGCCGGCAAATATCCCTCTGTGCATCCCTCATGTATAAAAGTGCGTCTTTTATATGCTCTACGTTCAGCAAAATAGTGTCCCTGTCTAGGGTATCTATATTTTCTGACAGGGAATCTGACCACGCAGCAGCAGCGCTGCACATCCAGGCTGAAGCTATAGCCGGTCTCAGTATCACACCTGTGTGTGTATATATAGATTTCAGGATAGCCTCCTGCTTTCTATCAGCAGATTCCTTCAGGGCGGCCGTATCCGGAGACGGTAGTGCCACCTTCTTCGACAAGCGTGTGAGCGCTTTATCCACCCTAGGGGATGTTTCCCAGCGTGACCTATCCTCTGGCGGGAAAGGGTACGCCATTAGTAACCTCTTAGAAATTACCATCTTTTTATCAGGGGAAGCCCACGCTTCTTCACACACTTCATTTAATGGAGGAAAAGCTACTGGTAGTTTTTTCTCTCCAAACATTATACCCTTTTTTGTGGTCCCGGGGGTAACATCAGAAATGTGCAACACATTTTTCATTGCCTCAATCATGTAACGTGTGGCCCTACTGGAAGTTACATTAGTCTCTTCGTCGTCGACACTGGACTCAGTATCCATGTCGACATCTGTGTCAACCATCTGAGGTAGCGGGCGTTTTAGAGCCCCTGATGGTTTTTGAGACGCCTGGGCAGGCACAGGCTGAGAAGCCGGCTGTCCCACATTAGGTATGTCGTCAAACCTTTTATGTAAGGAGTCGACACTATCACGTAATTCCTTCCACAGCACCATCCACTCAGGTGTCGACCCCGCAGGGGGTGACATCACATTTACAGGCATCTGCTCCGCCTCCACATAAGCCTCCTCATCAAACATGTCGACACAGCCGTACCGACACACCCCAAACACACAGGGAATGCTCTGACAGAGGACAGGACCCCACAAAGCCCTTTGGGGAGACAGAGAGAGTATGCCAGCACACACCAGAGCGCTATATAACACTGGGATCCCACTATCAATGAGTGTTTTCCCTATAGCTGCTTTTTTATATATATTACATATATATATATCTATACTGCGCCTAAATTTAGTGCCCCCCCTCTCTTTTTTACCCTTCTGTAGTTTCTCAGACTGCAGGGGAGAGCCAGGGAGCTTCCTTCCAGCGGAACTGTGAGGGAAAAATGGCGCCAGTGTGCTGAGGGAGAAGCCCCGCCCCCTTTTCGGCGGACTTTCTCCCGCTTTTTCTGTGATACTGGCAGGGGTAATTTTACATCTATATAGCCTCTGGGACTATATATGATGTATATTTTGCCAGCCAAGGTGTTATCTATTGCCCTCAGGGCGCCCCCCCCCCCAGCGCCCTGCACCCATCAGTGACCGAAGTATGAGGTGAACATGAGGAGCAATGGCGCACAGCTGCAGTGCTGTGCGCTACCTTGGTGAAGACTGAAGTCTTCTGCCGCCGATTTTCCGGACCTTCTTCGTGCTTCTGGCTCTGTAAGGGGGACGGCGGCGCGGCTCCGGGAACGAACACCAAGGTCGGGTCCTGCGGTCGATCCCTCTGGAGCTAATGGTGTCCAGTAGCCTAAGAAGCCCAAACTAAGTCTGTTGCCAGCAGATCTCACTGAAAATAAAAAACCTAAATATACTTTCTTTCTAGGTGCTCAGGAGAGCCCCTAGTGTGCATCCAGCTCGGCCGGGCACAAGAATCTAACCGAGGTCTGGAGGAGGGTCTTAGTGGGAGGAGCCAGTGCACACCAGTAGTCTAAAAGCTTTCTTTGTAGTTGTGCCCAGTCTCCTGCGGAGCCGCTAATCCCCATGGTCCTTACGGAGTCCCCAGCATCCACTTAGGACGTTAGAGAAATGTGCATTAGTACAGTTCCCATAAATATTTAAGGTGCATAAACACTAGGCGATTTTCTAGACGATATCGCTCATTTTTACCCTCCAGAGCGTTATAGTTTACAATATCGCCCAGTGTGTATGCTGCAAGCATTGCTATGCAAGTGTTAACGACCCCCGCTGTCGTCTGTACATGCAGCTCAATCTGACGATACTGTCAGATGCTGCATACTTGGGACAGCTGTGGCATGAAGTCGCTGTCGGCAGCACGGCCCGGGAGGAGAAATACTAGACGATACCGCTCACAGAGCAAATCATCTAGTGTGTATGCACCTTTAGTCAAAGAGACTGCTACATGGGAGTGTCAGCACAAGAAGCATGCTGAAAATGTGGACAAAAATGTGTGAAAATGGGAAGCCAATGAGGGCATTCTCTCTGCACTGTGACTAAGCCCTCTCTCATTGCCTCAGCAAACTCACCTAAAAGATGCAAAAAGTTGCACCTGGACAAACCATTTGGTGATTGTCTTACATGCATAAATAATACTGCATGTCAATGCATGCTGTATACAGCTACTTGGCAGCAATATTTTCACACTGTACTATAAAAGGCAGGGGTGTGTCATCATCCCAGTGCCAAGGGGATATTTTGGCCTATTAGCAATAGATGCATGTGTAAGTGCAGGGTTGTAGTGTGGCAATATTCAAGTCTTATCTTTTAAAGTAAAACAGCCCCAGACAGTAATTACTATTATCATACTTTAGGTATAATGTGCCAACATAATCAGCAGCACAGGGAGACACATTTGAACATGCAATGATAAAACAGGTGATTTAGTAACTGTCAGAAGGTAAGAGCCTTGCATGCAGGAGCTTACTATCTAAAGAAGATAGGGGAATGGGACAAAGCAACATGCGTAAATTTGCATAATGGACCAGCCAAGAGTACTCTCACAAAGATATAACGTATATACTCGAGTATAAGCCGACTTTTTCAGCACATTTTTCTGTGCTGAAAAAGCCCCCCCTCGGCTTATACTCGAGTCAGCAGCTCACGGCTGCAGCAGACGCCGTGGGCTGTGTGGGCGTCCGCTGCAGCCGGCTCCAGGGACAGACATTAGAGATTATTATTGACCTCTAGTGTCTGTGTGGTGCTGCTATGGGAGAGACGTCATGACGTCTCTCCCATAGAGAGGAGCGGGCGGGCGGCCAGACGGACGGACGGAGCAGCAGCATAAGCAGCGGTCGGGAAGCAGGAGCGGGGCAGTGGTAAGTATTGTTTTTATTATTTTGTGTGTTTGTAAGCGGCGACAGGGGCACAGCGACAGGGGGCAAATAAAAAGGGGGCACAGCGACAGAGGGCAAATAAAAAGGGGGCACAGCGACAGGGGGCAAATAAAAAGGGGGCACAACTACTGGGGGCAAAGAAAGAGGGGGCACAACTACTGGGGGCAAAGAAAGAGGGGGCACAACTACTGGGGGCAAAGCAAGAGGGGGCACAACTACTGGGGGCAAAGCAACAGGGGGGCATGTTTTTATCTGGCACTGTGGGGGAATATCTGTCACTGGGGGCACAGCCCTAGCAACAAGCATTACACCTACTGCATGAAACCCCTGGCAACGAGCATGACACTCTGAGCATGAAAACCCCTGGCACTGTGCATTTCCCACCCTAGGCTTATACTCGAGTCAGTAATTTTTCCCAGTTTTTTTAGGTAAAATTAGGTGCCTCGGCTTATATTCGGGTCGACTTATACTCGAGTATATACGGTACTTTAGTTTGTAGTACTGAGATTAGTAATGACTCCAACTCACCCAACTAGTTGGTGTACTACATAACAAAAAGTGCAGTGAGAAGAAGTATAAGCAGCAAAAGCAGAGCCTGGCACAGGGCTAGAGCAATAGCAAACACTCAAGGACTCATGCCGAGATGGCCCCACATCTGTTTTATTAACACAAAGCATACATATCCATACTGCCTTTGAAAAAGCTGACAGGTGCAGCGAAACGTGTTAGGCTATATCAGATCTCTTTGGAAATTATATCCAGCACCATCCGGAACAACCTCTTACAATTGGACGCCTATTTGGAACATTAACAACACCGGTACTTTGGACTGTACCACTCATTGTCATAGCTATTGCGAGGACTCTGGACCAACTAAACCCAGCGCAATTTTTCCTCCAATGACTCAGGTACATATGTCCTTGAAAGCATTTAACAAAACCGAGACTTTGTATTATGGCGGACCAGGAGGTAATATAAAAGGAACGGATTACTGCACATGTGTTGCTGGAATATCCCATATAAGAGGTCTCTTTTTATGCATGTCCTATAAGATTTTATGCGAGCCCAATTTAATAAATTAAACTTGTTCTTAGTTATCTAAAGACTGTTATTGTGCAATTGACTACTCATCAACAAGCGCTGCTACAAAACTGTATTTTTGTTTCTGTTTGTAAGGGACTAACTATCCCTATATTAGCTGCTATATTACAAATCCTCTCGATATCCATACTGCGTATGAACACCCAACAAACTGGTGCTCAAGTCTGTATGCAGATTGGGGAAGGAAAGACAGGTCTAGGTGTAGAGTATAGTAAGGGTGTGTTACACTTGTATGTAGACACATATACACCTGCCAAGCTGCATACTTGTGGTGGCTGCTGGAAGGCTGATGCAAGAAGGGGCAATGATAACGATTAATTGGGTGCTGCTAATCAGGAGTAAGACCCCTCCCTTCATGGCTGCTGCACACTCTCTATATATAGACTCTGCAAGGTCTGCACGGACACATCCATAGTGTTACAAAGGTCAGGGACTCACCTGCACTGGCATGTGAGCTTATGCAGTGTACTTATACTGTGACACATTAATGTATAGATTTGTTGCAGAGCACAGCACTTTCTTTTGTTTTAAAAAAAGGTGCCACTAACTTTATTTATTCACTTGTACACACATTTTATTAAACTAAAATTATCACTTTTGAATTTGTACTTAATATTTTACATTGTAAATGCAACTTTCACATTAATTAATGACACATTCTAGACCTATTCTTTGTTATTCATAACATACATATTGCATAGTACTAGTACAACGTAACTTGCACATTTACTACCAACACTGACCAGCCACATTTCCAAGATGTTCAAGTGAAGTAAACCTGGCATATTCACAACAATAGTACAGCAAGATACGTGTTGGGTATGCGTTACCGGCGCCGCGGATCCTAGCAACAGAATGCTGCGCTCCCCACAGGTTCTATTCCCACTCTATGGGTGTCAGACACCCACAAGTGGAAATAGTCCCTGCTTGTCAGCATGCTGTCGGGATTTAGAGTGGGGCGGTATGTGGCCGTCAGTATTGTGACCGGCGATCTCCTGACCGCCGGTCACATAACTACATCCTCAAGATACACAGTGCAGTGGGCTTGAATGAGCATATGCACATCAATACATTTTTTTAATACACCTCTTTTCCTGCTAAAGTTTAGTGCGGAAACGTGGCCAACTATACACAAGAACTTGAGTGAAACACGAGGGTTGATAGGTGTCCATGGGCTAAATTTACTGTGCTGCTCTATTCAAAGACGCAGCAACTTCAGCAGTTTCGATCGCTGGATTTAAAGGAGCAATTATACAGATGTGCCCTTCTACATCTAGCCTCAACACACCATACAACGGGAGATGCCTGTCGCGAGGGAGCCGGCAGGTCCCATGCAACTCTGCTAGCATCTTTTTTTTTTTTGTTGCTGAAAATGCCCCTTAAACGCAATGACTGTAACTAGGACGCACCAGGAGACTGTGCTGAGTAATACGACACTTGTAGATCTGTGTGCGACTAAGTCTGTATATGAAGCACAAGGGACCATCACATGGTAATAAGCCACTGCATTGTAGCGCTTCATAGGCAGATTCAGGGACTCGGTCACACAGAGACACACATTTGTCACTTAGAAAATGAATCAGCACCATCTCCCCATGCTTCCAAGCCGCATTGCGTTGTGTCAAAAAAAAAAAAAAAAAAAAAAAAAAGACGCCCGGCGCTAGCAGTCTCTCACGATGGCCAAGATGGGTTGTTTAGCGCGACTGCAGTAAAGATGTATGAGGATACATCTGGAAGTATAGGCGGCATGATTTGTAGGAAGCGAAGGAAGATCAGAATAAAGTAACCCCAAAAGGAGTATGGACCTACCTGAATGGTTTCTCCCGAGTGTGGGTCCGAATATGCTTCCTTAAGTCACTGTGGGTGGTGAAATATTTGCTACAGCCCTCTGTCACACAGTTAAATGTTTCACCTGTGTGAAGCCTTTTATGTGCTCTCAACCTACAAAAACAAAAGTTATTCCATTATCTACAAGTCAGACTGCTTGACTGCGAATCTCAAATGCAGCAGTGGCAAGAACCTTCCACAGTGCATGTCCTCCCTACAACCAGTCCTCCCAAGAGACGTTCCTAATAAAAGTCATTTCAATATGCAGCTTCCTTTAAAATAGCACTTCTGCTGAATCAAATATACTATAAATTTAAAATTAAAAAAATATATTTTTTATTGCTCAAAGATGCAAGAGACTTTATAACACATAAAAGATCTGTATATTACTGAATTGTCACCTTCTGACATACTACCAGAAAATTCTCTCTCAAGGGCTCTCCTTATAACAATTTTTATAAAAGAATGAAAACATGTGTATATAGTAAAGAAGGACATGCAAGGCTGTATTTGTTCCTTGACATTCACAATTGGATTCTATCATGGAAATGTATATGTTTAGTGTTGGGTGAAGCTTACCATGTAAAGGCAACTTTTACTTACTTGGGCTGCACCAATCTCAGGCTGCTGGTGCCCAGTGAGCCTCCAAAGGCATCACGCAGTGTGGGAGAACAGAGCAATATTACCTGTATGGATCAGAAGATGCCAGGACACATATAGGAAAGGGGAGCTGGGATTCTGAACGCTTCATGAATCCTGGGTAATTGGGAGAATGGCACATCACCGGTAAGTAAAACACTTCTACATTATCACAATGAACTTCACCCAACGCTAAAAAATTATGTTTTTTTGTGTTCAGATATGGAGGTAACTTAGATGTGTTTAAAGTAACACGTGTGTTCTGACAATCAGGAACAAGTATTAATACTGTAATATATCACAGTTGTGAAGGGGTATGCATTCTCCATTAGCAAATGGTTACAGTCTCAGATACCAATGCTAGGAAACACACCTTAAGTGTATCCAAGCCTTACCTGTAAAGTGTGTTAAAAGCTTTCACACAGCCTTGCACATCACATTCAAATGGCTTTTCTTTCGTGTGCACACGAACATGAATTTTGAGACTGTAGGAGGTAAGAAATGCCTTCCCACAGCCCTCCTGGTTGCAGACGAATGTGTATTCTCCTCGGTGTGTTTTCTGGTGAGTGCGCAGGTTTCCTGCTGTACTGTATGTGCGAAGGCAGCCTTCAAAAGTACACTGATAACGCTTTATCTGTAATGCAATAACACGACAATATCAGATACCATATCGCTTCTCCTAAACATCCTACTTATAATTCACCATAAGTTAAATCACTGCTAAATAGATATTGCGCTCACGTAGGAGCTCTTTTGTCAATAATCGCATTTGCATTGCGATTTGGGTGCGATATTAGCACCCAAAACTGCATCGCAAAATGTGATTACAACCCTCAGATGTCTGAAGCAGCACACGCAGGAACAGGGGCTCCAAAATGAGCCTGTCCCAGGGATGTATATGCTTCATTGTCGGGACTTCTGTGCATACGCGGTACACTGGCCACGCACTACCGGCAGCCATTGCCAGGGAGGGTTTTGGAGCTAAGTTTTCAAATTGTAGCCAACGGCGTTAGCTACGGGGACCAAGCTAGAGAATGCTTCGCATTACAGCGCTTGGTAAAATTGACAGCATCACATCCCCCATATGGGGCTGTGGCTGGTCAAAAATGGCGAGATTCCTCCTTAATACATGGGAGGTGATACTAAATATTTGCGTTTACCTCCAGAAGGTGTTTTTAGGTAATAAAATACAAATATTAAGTGATAAATGGTCCCCCTTGACAGCACTTCATCTAAACACAGAATGTGTATTGTGCATCTCATCCCAGTGAACAAAATTAGTATTGCAACAAAATAATTGTATGTTCAAATGTTATTGCTTGACAAGTACGTAAGTAAGGCACCTCATTGCCAAATGTAATTCTGGCCTTTCCAGTCTTGGAATAAAATACTGCTAAGGTAGCTTTTCCCACTCAATGCTTGTATGTAGCCTTAGAAAATGTTATTTCTTCTGGATCTATAGAAGGGAATGACTCATCAGCTTCAACCATATATTGATCACGTCAGATACAACTTTTTACCTCTTCACTGCTGAGGCTTTTGTCACCTGTGTTGATGCCATTTAAAATTTTGCACTCGTTACATACAGTCATTAATATAAGTGATATTTTAATTTAGTACCCACGCAAATAATACCTTGGGTTTTTTTTTCCCCCGAAGACTCTGCAGTTTCAGAAAATACTATTAGGGGTATATGCAATTAGCGGCGAATCGCGGCAAATTATCGGCCGTTTTTCAACTCGACACAATTCGACAGGCTAATTTCGGCAAGTGGGTGCCGAAATTGACCATATGCAATAAAAAACGGATTTGACAGTCCCGCGGCCGAAAAACGGCCGATTTGACGGATTTTGATCCGTTTTTTTAAAAACGGGAAAAAACGGGAAAAACCCGGAAAAAAATGGCGTGGGGTCCCCCCTCCAAAGCATAACCAGCCTCGGGCTCTTCGAGCTGGTCCTGGTTCTAAAAATCCGGGGGGAAAATTGACAGGGATCCCCCGTATTTTTAAAACCAGCACCGGGCTCTGAGCCTGGTGCTGGTGCAAAAAATACGGGGGACAAAAAGAGTAGGGGTCCCCCGTATTTTATACACCAGCATCGGGCTCCACTAGCTGGACAGATAATGCCACAGCCGGGGGTCACTTTTATACAGTGCCCTGCGGCCGTGGCATTAAATATCCAACTAGTCACCCCTGGCCGGGGTACCCTGGGGGGAGTGGGGACCCCTTCAATCAAGGGGTCCCCCCCCCCAGCCACCCAAGGGCCAGGGGTGAAGCCCGAGGCTGTACCCCCCATCCAAGGGCTGCGGATGGGAGGCTGATAGCCTTGAGAAATGTGAAAGAATATTGTTTTTCCAGTAGTACTACAAGTCCCAGCAAGCCTCCCCCGCAAGCTGGTACTTGGAGAACCACAAGTACCAGCATGCGGGAGAAAAACGGGCCCGCTGGTACCTGTAGTTCTACTGGAAAAAAAATATCCAAATAAAAACAGGAGACACACACCTTGATAGTAAAACTTTATTACACAACTGCCGACACACATACTTACCTATGTTGACCCGCCGACTGCCACAGTCTCCGACGATCCGGGGTACCTGTGAAAAAAATAAGACTCACCTGATCCAGTGTCCGGGAGATAATCCACGTACTTGGTAAAAAAAGAAAACGCATACCCAACCATGTCGGACTGAAAGGGGTCCCATGTTGACACATGGGACCCCTTTCCCCGAATGTGCCGGGACACCACGTGACTCCTGTCACTGAGGTCCCTTCAGCCAATCAGGAAGCGCTACTTCCGTGGCGCTCACCTGATTGGCTGTGCGCGTCTGAGGTCAGACAGCGCATCGCACAGCTCCCTCCATTACTTTCAATGGTGGGAACTTTGCCGTCAGCGGTGGGGTTACCCGCGGTCAGCCGCTGACCGCGGGTGACCTCACCGCTGACGCAAAGTTCCCACCATTGAGTATAATGGAGAGGCTTTGCGAGGCGCAGTCTGACAACTCAGACGTCCAGCCAATCAGCAGAGTGCCAGGACGTTGCGCTCGCTGATTGGCTGAAGGGACCTCGTGACAGCAGTCACGTGGTGTCCCGGCATTCGGGGGAAAGGGGTCTGATGTGTAAACATGGGACCCCTTTCAGTCCGTGGTTTGGGTAAATGCGGTTTGTTTTTTTGCCAAGTACGTGGATTTATATCTGGACACTGGATTGAGGGGAGTATAATTTGATTCACAGGTACCCTGGATCGTCGGATCAGGAGACGTGGCAGTCGGCGGGTCAACATAGGTAAGTATGTGTATGTCGGTAGGTGTGCAATAAAGTTTCTCTCAAGGTGTGTGTCTCCTGTTTTTATTTGGGTATTTTTTTTCCAGTAGTACTACAGGTACCAGCGGGCCCGGTTTTCCTCCGCATGCTGGTACTTGTGGTTCTCCAAGTACCAGCTTGCTGGGACTTGTAGTACTACTGGAAAAAACAATATTCTTTACATTTTCTCAAGGCTATCAGCCTCCCATCCGCAGCCCTTGGATGGGGGGGGGGGGGGGGAGACAGCCTCGTGCTTCACCCCTGGCCCTTGGGTGGCTGGGGGGGGACCCCTTGATTGAAGGGGTCCCCACTCCCCCAGGGTACCCCGGCCAGGGGTGACTAGTTGGATATTTAATGCCACGGACGCAGGGCGCTGTATAAAAGTGACCCCCGGCTGTGGCATTATCTGTCCAGCTAGTGGAGCCCGATGCTGGTGTATAAAATACGGGGGACCCCTACTCTTTTTGTCCCCCGTATTTTTTGCACCAGCACCAGGCGCAGAGCCCAGTGCTGGTTTTAAAAATACGGGGGATGCCCGGTCATTTTTCCCCCCGGATTTTTAGAACCAGGACCGGCTCGAAGAGCCCGAGGCTGGTTATGCTTTGGAGGGGGGACCCCACGCCATTTTTTACCGGGATTTTACCATTCCATCTAAAAAAAAAATATATATATATTATTTTTAAAAATATATAAAAAATACTTGTGCCTCCAAAAAAGACAAACCAAGCACCTAATCCCTTCTAATATAAATAGATATGCTATTACCAATAAAAAAAACACCAAAAAAAACATGTTTTAAATTTTTTTTATTAGTTTCACCCACCAAAGTGTGGCGGATTGAAAATGACGAATTTACTGTCTAAAAGCACTGTTGTTGAATTTCCAAACTTCAATTGAATATACTTTGGTCGAATTGCAGCACTTGTATCATTGCAGAAAAGTCGAATTTGACAAAAGTCGAATTTCAAAAAGTCGAATTTTGAAAGTCCGTTTTTTTGACGGAAAGTACTGAATTGCATTGACGATTTTTTTTTTTTTTTGGCGAAAAAGTCCCGTTTTTCGCCAATTTCGGGAATTCGACCGCAATTGCATATACCCCTTAGTCTTTTTCCTCATTCAAATGCGTTAAAAATAATTTATCCAAAATACTGTAGTCAAAGAATTAAATTGTTTTGGGTGTTTAAAAATCCCGTCTACACGGGACTGTTTAGACGGCCAAACAATGGTCACTATTCAACTGAAGTTTGGGCGCACGAGTACATCACGCCCACACAGACAGGGTTTAGCCGCATAAAACAGCTAAACCCATCTAAGGTACTGCTTTGGGAGTCCAAACTCCTGTCCGACTTAGCGCACATTTCTCCTCACACCTCATGAGGCTGCAAGAAGAAATGTCATCCCTGCGGCTACCGGGCATCTAAATGGAACAACGATTGAACTGCTCTGTTTAGCGCCCCCTAGTGGTAGCCGCAGGGTAAAGGAATTTAATTTGCCCACATGTGTTTGATTTAGAAGTGGATCAAAAGCAAATGTGATTTATTTTATTTTTTTAAACACATAATTTGTGGTTTCTGCTTTGGCATTAATTAACTTTTCCACCTTTTTAAGTTATTTATGTTTGCATGATTTAAAACATCTACTTTGTATAGGAAAACCTTGCAGCTCCTAAAGCAGGGTAGTTAATTTATTAACAGTTTTTTATATAGCACAGTAAATTCCATTGCACTTTATAATTGGAAACAACATCAATAAACCAAAACTGGGTAATAATAAGATTTTACTCACCGGTAAATCTATTTCTCGTAGTCCGTAGTGGATGCTGGGAACTCCGTAAGGACCATGGGGAATAGCGGCTCCGCAGGAGACTGGGCACAACTAAAGAAAGCTTTAGGACTACCTGGTGTGCACTGGCTCCTCCCTCTATGACCCTCCTCCAGACCTCAGTTAGGATACTATGCCCGGAAGAGCTGACACAATAAGGAAAGGATTTTGAATCCCGGGTAAGACTCATACCAGCCACACCAATCACACCGTATAACTCGTGATACTATACCCAGTTAACAGTATGAAATATTACTGAGCCTCTCAACAGATGGCTCAACAATAACCCTTTAGTTAAACAATAACTATATACAAGTATTGCAGACAATCCGCACTTGGGACGGGCGCCCAGCATCCACTACGGACTACGAGAAATAGATTTACCGGTGAGTAAAATCTTATTTTCTCTGACGTCCTAGTGGATGCTGGGAACTCCGTAAGGACCATGGGGATTATACCAAAGCTCCCAAACGGGCGGGAGAGTGCGGATGACTCTGCAGCACCGAATGAGCGAACTCTAGGTCCTCCTCAGCCAGGGTATCAAACTTGTAGAATTTAGCAAATGTGTTTGACCCCGACCAAGTAGCTGCTCGGCAAAGTTGTAAAGCCGAGACCCCTCGGGCAGCCGCCCAAGAAGAGCCCACCTTCCTCGTGGAATGGGCTTTTACAGATTTAGGATGCGGCAGTCCAGCCGCCGAATGTGCAAGTTGAATCGTGCTACAGATCCAGCGAGCAATAGTCTGCTTTGAAGCAGGCGCACCCAACTTGTTGGGCGCATGCAGGATAAATAGCAAGTCAGTCTTTCGGACTCCAGCTGTCCTGGAAACATAGATTTTTAGGGGCCGGACTACGTCCCGCAACTTGGAGTCCTCCAAGTCACGAGTAGCCGCAGGCACCACAATAGGCTGGTTCAAATGAAACGCTGAAACCACCTTTGGGAGAAATTGGGGACGAGTCCTCAATTCCGCCCTATCCATATGGAAAATCAGATAAGGGCTTTTACAAGACAAAGCCGCCAATTCTGACACACGCCTGACCGAAGCCAAGGCCAACAGCATGACCACTTTCCACGTGAGATATTTTAGTTCCACGGTTTTAAGTGGTTCAAACCAATGCGACTTTACGAAATCCAACACCACGTTGAGATCCCAAGGTGCCACTGGGGGCACAAAAGGGGGCTGAATATGCAGCACTCCCTTAACAAATGTCTGAACTTCAGGTAGTGAAGCCAGTTCTTTTTGGAAGAAAATCGATAGAGCCGAAATCTGGACCTTAATGGAACCCAATTTTAGGCCCATAGTCACCCCTGATTGTAGGAAGTGCAGAAATCGAACTAGCTGAAATTCCTCCGTTGGGGCCTTCCTGGCCTCACACCACGCAACATATTTCCGCCATATGCGGTGATAAGGTTTGCGGTCACTTCTTTCCTAGCTTTAATAAGCGTAGGGATAACTTCCTCCGGAATGCCCTTTTCCTTCAGGATCCGGCGTTCAACCGCCATGCCGTCAAACGCAGCCGCGGTAAGTCTTGGAACAGACAGGGCCCCTGCTGCAGCAGGTCCTGTCTCAGTGGCAGAGGCCATGGGTCCTCTGAGATAATTTCTTGAAGTTCTGGGTACCAAGCTCTTCTTGGCCAATCCGGAACAATGAGTATAGTTCTTACTCCTCTCCTTCTTATTAGTCTCAGTACCTTGAGTATGAGAGGCAGAGGAGGGAACACATACACCGACCGGTACACCCACGGTGTTACCAGAGCGTCCACAGTTATCGCCTGAGGGTCCCTTGACCTGGCGCAATATCTTTTTAGCTTTTTGTTGAGGCGGGACACCATCATATCCACCTGTGGCCTTTCCCACCGGTGTACAATCATTTGGAAGACTTCTGGATGAAGTCCCAACTCTCCCGGGTGGAGGTCGTGTCTGCTGAGAAAGTCTGCTTCCCAGTTGTCCACTCCGGGAATGAACACTGCTGACAGTGCTAACACATGATTTTCCGCCCATCGGAGAATCCTTGTGGCTTCTGCCATTGCCATCCTGCTTCTTGTGCCGCCCTGTCGGTTTACATGGGCGACCGCCGTGATGTTGAAACTAAGCTTGAAGGGAATAGTTTGCGTACCCCCACTCACACTGTACGGGGGTGAGATGTATCCATAAAGGTATCTTTCTCAATCGTAAAACCGGGGTTTACATGTATCTAGACCTTCTCTCGGGCAGGCAGTCAGAAATGTAGGGAAGAAGAGACGAAGGGTCGTACCCCAACTCACATGACGCGGAACTTGATGACTCCTATCAAGGTATCTTTTAACTGTTCAATGTAGGTTTTTGATGTAACTTCTCAGCAAAACGACGGTCTCATAGGATTTGTAAAGATAAAACAAACAGACAATGTGTAGTATTTCAAAATGACCCCACTATCATGTGAAATAACATGGAATGTGGGTAACCTACACCGCGATTATGTGGTATACTGATATCATGTTTGCTGGGTGCACTGTGAATCTGCCCTTCACAATGGTGGAAGAATAAAGCCAAAACGTACCCCTCACTCACACAAGAGAAAATGGGGTGACTCCCATCAAGGTATCTTTAAACCACCAAACACATCTAATTGGCGTTACATTTGAAAACCTACATTGAACAGTTAAAAGATACCTTGATAGGAGTCATCAAGTTCCGCGTCATGTGAGTTGGGGTACGACCCTTCGTCTCTTCTTCCCTACATTTCTGACTGCCTGCCCGAGAGAAGGCCTTGATACATGTAAACCCCGGTTTTACGATTGAGAAAGATACCTTTATGGATACATCTCACCCCCGTACAGTGTGAGTGGGGGTACGCAAACTATTCACTTCAAGCTTAGTTTCAATTTACCGAGGGAAATAATCTGTATCGTTTCCATAGGTCTCCCTTGTTCCCTTTTCCCATGCGCCAAAGGAGACAACTGACTTTTTTGTATATGTTGTTGGATAAAGGTGATATCCTGTTTTGAGTCAGCATTTTCCCAGGCAGCATTTCCCTTGCGCCACCTTTTGTATTTGTTACAGTAACACCATTCTTTCACACCATAGACCGCCGTGATGTTGTCTGACTGGATCAGCACCGGCTGGTGTTGAAGCAGGGGTCTTGCCTGACTTAGGGCATTGTAAATGGCCCTTAGTTCCAGAATATTTATGTGTAGGGAAGTCTCCTGACTTTTCCAGGGACTATGGACGTTTCTTCCCTGTGTGACTGCCCCCCAACCTCGAAGGCTGGCATCCGTGGTCACCAGGACCCAGTCCTGTATGCCGAATCTGCGGCCCTCTAGAAGATGAGCACTCTGCAGCCACCACAACAGCGACACCCTGGTCCTTGGAGACAGGGTTATCAGCCGATGCATCTGAAGATGCGATCCGGACCACTTGTCCAACAGATCCCACTGAAAGATCCTTGCATGGAACCTTCCGAATGGAATTGCTTCGTAAGAAGCCACCATCTTTCCCAGGACTCGCGTGCAGTGGTGCACCGACACCTGTTTTGGTTTTAGGAGGTCTCTGACTAGAGATGACAACTCCTTGGCCTTCTCCTCCGGGAGAAATACTTTTTTCTGTTCTGTGTCCAGAACCATCCCCAGGAACAGTAGGCGCGTTGTAGGAACCAGCTGCGACTTTGGAATATTCAGGATCCAGCCGTGCTGTTGTAGCACTTCCCGAGCTAGTGCTACACCGATCAACAACTGTTCCCTGGACCTCGCCTTTATAAGGAGATCGTCCAAGTACGGGATAATTAAAACTCCCTTTCTCCGAAGGAGTATCATCATTTCGGCCATTACCTTGGTAAATACCCTCGGTGCCGTGGACAGACCAAACGGCAACGTCTGGAATTGGTAATGACAGTCCTGTACCACAAATCTGAGGTACTCCTGGTGAGGAGGGTAAATGGGGACATGCAGGTAAGCATCCTTGATGTCCAGTGATACCATGGAATCCCCCTCGTCCAGGCTTGCAATCACCGCCCTGAGCGATTCCATCTTGAACTTGAACCTTCTTATATAAGTGTTCAAGGATTTTAAATTTAAAATGGGTCTCACCGAATCGTCCGGTTTCGGTACCACAAACATTGTGGAATAGTAACCCCGTCCTTGTTGAAGGAGGGGTACCTTGATTATCACCTGCTGAGAATACAGCTTGTGAATCGCCTCCAGCACTGCCTCCCTGTCCGGGGGAGCTATCGGCAAGGCAGATTTGAGGAAACGGCGAGGGGGAGACGTCTCGAATTCCAGCTTGTACCCCTAAGATACTACTTGTAGAATCCAGGGATCCACCCGTGAGCGAGCCCACTGGTCGCTGAAGTTCTTGAGACGGGCCCCCACCGTACCTGGCTCCGCCTGTGGAGCCCCAGCGTCATGCGGTGGACTTAGAGGAAGCGGGGGAGGACTTTTGTTCCTGGGAACTGGCTGTATGTTGCAGCTTTTTCCCTCTACCTCTGCCTCTGGGCAGAAAGGACGCGCCTCTAACCCGCTTGCCTTTCTGGGGCCAAAAGGACTGTACCTGATAATACGGTGCTTTCTTTGGCTGTGAGGGAACATGGGGTAAAAATGCTGACTTCCCAGCTGTCGCTGTGGAAACGAGGTCCGAGAGACCATCCCCAAACAACTCCTCACCCTTGTAAGGCAATACTTCCATGTGCCTTTTAGAATCTGCATCTCCTGTCCACTGCCAAGTCCACAATCCTCTCCTGGCAGAAATGGACATTGCGTTTATTTTAGATGCCAGCCGGCAAATATCCCTCTGTGCATCTCTCATGTACAAGACAGCGTCTTTAATATGCTCTACGGTTAGCAATATAGTGTCCCTGTCTAGGGTATCAATGTTTTCCGACAGGGAATCTGACCACGCAGCTGCAGCACTGCACATCCATGCTGAAGCAATAGCCGGTCTCAGTAGAATACCTGAGTGTGTATATACAGACTTCAGGATAGCCTCCTGCTTTCTATCTGCAGGCTCCTTTAGGGCGGCCGTGTCCAGAGACGGTAGTGCCACCTTTTTTGACAGACGTGTGAGCGCTTTATCCACCCTAGGGGATGTCTCCCAACGTGACCTGTCCTCTGGCGGGAAAGGGTACGCCATTAGTAACCTTTTAGAAATTACCAGTTTCTTATCGGGGGAAGCCCACGCTTCTTCACACACTTCATTTAATTCATCAGATGGGGGAAAAACCACTGGTAGTTTTTTCTCCCCAAACATAATACCCTTTTTTGTGGTACCTGGGGTAATATCAGAAATATGCAACACATTTTTCATTGCCGTAATCATGTAACGGATGGCTCTATTGGAGTGTACACTAGTCTCATCATCGTCGACACTGGAGTCAGTATCCGTGTCGACATCTGTGTCTGCCATCTGAGGTAGCGGGCGTTTTAGAGCCCCCGATGGCTTTAGAGACGTCTGGGCAGGCACAGGCTGAGAAGCCGGCTGTCCCACATCTATGTCGTCAAACCTTTTATGTAAGGAGTCGACACTGTCGCGTAATTCCTTCCACATAACCATCCACTCAGGTGTCGACCCCGCAGGGGGTGACATCACATTTATCGGCACCTATAAGCCTCCTCATCAAACATGTCGACACAGCCGTACCGACACACCGCACACACACAGGGAATGCTCTGACTGAGGACAGGACCCCACAAAGCCCTTTGGGGAGACAGAGAGAGAGTATGCCAGCACACACCAACAGCGCTATATAACACAGGGATTAACACTATAACTGAGTGATTTTCCCAATAGCTGCTTGTATACACAATATTGCGCCTAAATTTAGTGCCCCCCCTCTCTTTTTTACCCTATGTAGTCTGGAAACTGCAGGGGAGAGCCTGGGAGCGATCCTTCCAGCGGAGCTGGAGGGAAAATGGCGCCAGTGTGCTGAGGGAGATAGCCCCGCCCCTTTTTCGGCGGACTTCTCCCACTTTTTTCTATGTATATCTGGCAGGGGTATTTTACACATATATAGTCTCTATGACTATATTATGTGTTATTTGCCAGCCAAGGTACTCAATATTGCAGCCCAGGGCGCCCCCCCCCCCCCCCCCAGCGCCCTGCACCCATCAGTGACCGGAGTGTGAGGTGTGCATGGGAAGCAATGGCGCACAGCTGCAGTGCTGTGCGCTACCTTGATGAAGACCGAAGTCTTCTGCCGCCGATTTCCAGGACCCTCTTCTTGCTTCTGGCTCTGTAAGGGGGACGGCGGCGCAGCTCTGGGACCGGATGACCGAGGCTGGGCCTGTGTTCGATCCCTCTGGAGCTAATGGTGTCCAGTAGCCTAGAAGCCCAAGCTAGCTGCAAGCAGGTAGGTTCGCTTCTCTCCCCTTAGTCCCTCGTAACAGTGAGTCTGTTGCCAGCAGATCTCACTGAAAATAAAAAACCTAAAATAAACTTTTTTTTCCTAAGAGCTCAGGAGAGCCCCTAGTGTGCATCCAGCTCAGCCGGGCACAAAATTCTAACTGAGGTCTGGAGGAGGGTCATAGAGGGAGGAGCCAGTGCACACCAGGTAGTCCTAAAGCTTTCTTTAGTTGTGCCCAGTCTCCTGCGGAGCCGCTATTCCCCATGGCCCTTACGGAGTTCCCAGCATCCACTAGGACATCAGAGAAAACAGTCATAGAGGTACTAGGAAGGCCCTGCTCGCAAGCTTACAATCTATAGGGAAATAGGTATTGATACACAAGGACAGGTGCTTTCTATTGAATAATTGTCTACCAGATTGCAAACGTTCTTGGTGGGTAACTTAACCCCCCCCCCCCTTCCCCAATTGCCACCAGAAAAGTGATGAATTTGCATGTGCCACACACAAACGAAAAGGGGCATGGCCTTGCTAAAATGGGTGTGGTTTCACTGCAAGGGGCGTGGCATTACAGGAAGAGACTACCTTATACCCCAGTTTTGCAATCTGCGCGTCCAGACATTTGCCACCACAGGAAAAAATAAGATTTTACTCACCGGTAAATCTATTTCTCGTAGTCCGTAGTGGATGCTGGGGACTCCGTAAGGACCATGGGGATAGACGGGCTCCGCAGGAGACATGGGCACTTTAAGAAAGAATTTAGGTTCTGGTGTGCTCTGGCTCCTCCCTCTATGCCCCTCCTCCAGACCTCAGTTAGAGAAACTGTGCCCAGAAGAGCTGACAGTACAAGGAAAGGATTTTGGTAATCCAGGGCAAGATTCATACCAGCCACACCAATCACACCGTATAACATGTGAAAACAACCAGTTAACAGCATGACAAACGACAGAGCATCAGGCCAAACCCTGATGCAACCATAACATAACCCTTATTGAAGCAATAACTATATACAAGCATTGCAGAAGAAGTCCGCACTTGGGACGGGCGCCCAGCATCCACTACGGACTACGAGAAATAGATTTACCGGTAAGTAAAATCTTATTTTCTCTAACGTCCTAGTGGATGCTGGGGACTCCGTAAGGACCATGGGGATTATACCAAAGCTCCCAAACGGGCGGGAGAGTGCGGATGACTCTGCAGCACCGATTGAGCAAACAAGAGGTCCTCCTCAGCCAGGGTATCAAACTTGTAGAACTTTGCAAAAGTGTTTGAACCTGACCAAGTAGCCGCTCGGCAAAGTTGTAATGCCGAGACCCCTAGTGGAATGGGCCTTGACTGATTTTGGCAGCGGCAATCCAGCCGCAGAATGAGCCTGCTGAATCGTGTTACAGATCCAGCGAGCAATAGTTTGCTTTGAAGCAGGAACACCAAGCTTGTTGGATGCATACAGGATAAACAACGACTCTGTTGTCCGGACCCTAGCCGTTCTGGCTACATAAACCTTCATAGCCCTGACCACATCAAGCAACTCGGAATCCTCCAAGTCAGTAGTAGCCACAGGCACCACAATAGGTTGGTTTATATGAAAAGATGAAACCACTTTCGGCAGAAATTGTGGACAGGTCCGCAATTCTGCTCTATCCACATGGAAAACCAGATAGGGGCTTTTATGTGACAAAGCCGCCAACTCTGACACACGCCTAGCCGAAGCCAAGGCTAATAGCATGACCACCTTCCACGTGAGATATTTCAACTCCACCGTTTTAAGTGGTTCAAACCAATGGGATTTCAGGAAACTTAACACCGCGTTAAGATTAAGATTAACTGGAGGCACAAAAGAAGGCTGAATATGCAGCACTCCCTTTACAAACGTCTGAACTTCAGGTAGAGAAGCCAACTCCTTTTGAAAGAAAATGGATAGGGCCGAAATCTGGACCTTAATGGAACCCAATTTTAGGCCCAAATTCACTCCGGACTGTAGGAAGTGAAGGAAACGGCCCAGCTGGAATTCCTCCGTAGGAGAATTCCTGGCCTCACACCAAGCAACATATTTTCGCCATATACGGTGATAATGTTGAGCTGTCACGTCCTTCCTAGCCTTTATCAGCGTAGGAATGACCTCATCCGGAATGCCTTTCTCTGCTAGGATCCGGCGTTCAACCGCCATGCCGTCAAACGCAGCCGCGGTAAGTCTTGGAACAGACAGGGCCCCTGTTGCAACAAGTCCTGTCTTAGAGGAAGAGGCCACGGGTCCTCTGTGAGCATTTCTTGCAGATCTGGATACCAAGTCCTTCGTGGCCAATCTGGAACAATGAGGATTGTTCTCACTCCTCTTTTTCTTATTATCCTCAACACCTTGGGTATGAGAGGAAGAGGAGGAAATACATAGACCGACTGGAACACCCACGGTGTGACCAGGGCGTCCACAGCTATCGCCTGAGGGTCTCTCGACCTGGTGCAATACCTCTGTAGCTTTTTGTTGAGGCGGGATGCCATCATGTCCACCTGTGGCAGTTCCCACCGACTTGTAATCTGTGCGAAGACTTCCTGATGAAGTCCCCACTCTCCCGGGTGGAGGTCGTGTCTGCTGAGGAAGTCTGCTTCCCAGTTGTCCACTCCCGGGATGAACACTGCTGACAGTGCGCTTACGTAATTCTCCGCCCAGCGAAGAATTCTGGTGGCTTCCGCCATCGTCACCCTGCTCCTTGTGCCGCCTTGTCGGTTTACATGAGCCACTGCGGTGATGTTGTCTGACTGAATCAGAACCGGGTGGTCGCGAAGCAGGGTCTCCGCTTGACGTAGGGCGTTGTATATGGCCCTTAGTTCCAGGATGTTGATGTGAAGGCAAGTCTCTTGACTTGACCACAGACCTTGGAAATTTCTTTCCCTGTTTGACTGCTCCCCAACCTCGGAGGCTTGCGTCCGTGGTCACCAGGACCCAGTCCTGAATGCCGAATCTGCGGCCCTCGAGAAGGTGAGCGCTCTGCAGCCACCACAGGAGTGACACCCTGGCCCTGGGGGATAGGGTGATTAACTGATGCATCTGAAGATGTGATCCGGACCACTTGTCCAGTAAGTCCCATTGAAAGGTCCTCGCATGGAACCTGCCGAAGGGAATGGCCTCGTATGATGCCACCATCTTTCCCAGGACTCGAGTGCAGTGATGTACTGACACCTGTTTTGGTTTTAATAGGTTCCTGACCAGTGTCATGAGTTCCTGAGCTCTCTCTATCGGGAGATAAACCCTTTTCTAGTCTGTGTCTAGAATCATGCCCAGGAAAGGCAGACGAGTCGTAAGAACCAACTGCGACTTTGGAATATTCAGAATCCAGCCGTGTTGCCGTAACACTTCCAGAGAAGGTGCAACGCTGTTCAGCAACTGCTCTCTTGATCTCGCTTTTATGAGGAGATCGTCCAAGTACGGGATAATGGTGACCCCTTGCTTCCGCAGGAGTACCATCATTTCCGCCATTACCTTGGTAAATATCCTCGGTGCCGTGGAGAGACCAAACGGCAACGTCTGAAATTGGTAATAACAATCCTGTACCACAAATCTGAAGTACGCCTGATGAGGTGGATAAATGTGGACATGAAGGTATGCATCCTTTATGTCCAGAGACACCATAAAATCCCCCCCTTCCAGGCTTGCGATGACCGCTCTCAGCGATTACATCTTGAACTTGAACCTTTTCAGGTATATGTTCAGGGATTTTAAATTCAATATGGGTCTGACCGAACAGTCCGGTTTCGGGACTACAAACATGGTCGAATAATAACCCCTTCCCTGTTGAAGGAGAGGAACCTTGACCACCACCTGTTGAAGATACAATTTGTGAATTGCAGTTAACACTATTTCCCTCTCGTGGGGGGAAGCTGGTAGGGCCGATTTGAGGTATCGGTGAGGGGGCATCTCTTCGAATTCCAGCTTGTATCCCTGAGAAACAATTTCTATCGCCCAGGGATCCACCTGGGAGTGAACCCACTTGTGGCTGAAATTTCGAAGACGTGCCCCCACTGGGCCTAGCTCCGCCTGTGGAGCCCCAGCGTCATGCGGTGGATTTTGTAGAGGCCGGGGAGGACTTCTGTTCCTGGGAACTAGCTGTGTTGTGCAGCTTCTTTCCTCTGCCCCTGCCTCTGGCAAGAAAGGACGCACCTCGAACTTTCTTGCCTTTTTGTGATCGAAAGGACTGCATTTGATAATACGGTGCTCTCTTAGGCTGTGAGGGAATAAAAGGCAAAAAATTTGACTTTCCAGCTGTAGCTGTGGGGACCAGGTCCGAGAGACCCTCCCCAAACAATTCCTCACCCTTGTAAGGTAAAACCTCCATATGCCTTTTTGAGTCGGCATCACCTGTCCATTGCCGAGTCCACAGGACCCTTCTGGCAGAAATCGACATAGCATTTATTCTAGAACCCAGTAGACTAATGTCTCTTTGAGCATCTCTCATATATAGGACAGCGTCTTTAATATGCCCCAGGGTCAACAATACAGTATCCTTGTCTAAGGTATCAATTTCCTCAGATAAGGTATCCGTCCATGCTGCTACAGCACTACACACCCAGGCCGACGCGATTGCCGGCCTCAGTTAGGTACCTGAATGTGTACAAATGGACTTCAGGGTAACCTCCTGTTTGCGATCCGCAGCATCTTTGAGGGTAGCCGTATCCTGTGACGGCAGGGCTACCTTCTTGGATAAGCGTGTTAAAGCTTTGTAGGGGAGGATTCCCAGCGTAACCTGTCCGTTGGCGGGAAAGGATGCGCCATAAGAATCCTTTTGGAAATCTGCAGTTTTTTATCTGGAGATTCCCAAGCCTTTTCACATAACTCATTTAGCTTGTGTGAGGGGGGAAAGGTTACCTCCGGCTTCTTTTCCCCATACATATGCACCCTCTTGTCAGGGACTGGGGTTTCCTCTGTGATGTGCAACACATCCTTAATTGCTATAATCATATAACGGATGGATTTAGCCAATTTTGGCTGTAACTTTGCATCATCGTAATCGACACTGGAGTCAGAATCCATGGGATAGTGGGCGCTTCTGAGACCCTGACGGCCTCTGCGACATAGGATCAGGCACGGGTTGGGACCCTGACTGTCCCGAGGCTTCAGCTTTTTCTAACTTTTTATGCAAGGAATTAACATTATCATTTAAAACCTTCCACATATCCATCCAATCAGGTGTCGGCGCCGTCGGCGGAGACACCACATTCATTTGCTCCCGCTCTGCTTCCACATAGCCTTCCTCATCAGACATGCCGACACAAGCGTACCGACACACCACACACACAGGGAATGCCCTCTCTGAAGACAGTTCTCCCACAAGGCCCTTTGGAGAGACAGAGAGAGAGTATGCCAGCACACACCCCAGCGCTATAAACCCAGGAATAACACAGTAACTTAATGTTAACCCAGTAGCTGCTGTTTATATTGCTTTTTGCGCCTAATTATGTGCCCCCCCTCTCTTTTTACCCTCTTCTCCCGTGTATCTGCAGGGGAGAGCCTGGGGAGCTTCCTCTCAGCGGAGCTGTGGAGAAAAAATGGCGTTGGTGAGTGCTGAGGAAGAAGACCCGCCCCCTCGGCGGCGGGCTTCTGTCCCGCTTAAATATGCAATTTTTTTGGCGGGGGCTCATACATACATACATACATACAGTGCCCAGCTGTATATATGCTTAACTTTGCCAAAAGAGGTCCCAAATGCTGCCCAGGGCGCTGCACCCTTACAGTGACCGGAGTATGTGTAGGTGTGTGGAGCAATGGCGCACAGCTGCAGTGCTGTGCGTTACCTCAGTGAAGAACACGGAGTCTTCTGCCGCCTGTGAAGTCTTCTTTGCTTCTCATACTCACCCGGCTTCTGTCTTCCGGCTCTGCGAGGGGGGACGGCGGCGCGGCTCCGGGACCAGACGGCGAGGGTGAGATCCTGCGTACCAATCCCTCTGGAGCTAATGGTGTCCAGTAGCCTAAGAAGCAGGACCTAGCTTCAGAGAGTAGGGCTGCTTCTCTCCCCTCAGTCCCACGATGCAGGGAGTCTGTTGCCAGCAGAGCTCCCTGAAAATAAAAAACCTAACAAAATACTTTCTCTCAGCAAACTCAGGAGAGCTCACTGAAAAGCACCCAGCTCGTCTGGGCACAGTATCAAACTGAGGTCTGGAGGAGTGGCATAGAGGGAAGAGCCAGTGCACACCAGAACCTAAATTCTTTCTTAAAGTGCCCATGTCTCCTGCGGAGTCCGTCTATCCCCATGGTCCTTACGGAGTCCTCAGCATCCACTAGGACGTTAGAGAAAAAATAATTCTGATTCATGCCCCCTTACATTGTCTGTCATTTTTCTTCCTTATAGTAATGCCTCTCTCACAGTATGCCACACACCGTAATGGCCATTACACAACATGCCACACACCATAATGCCTGACACATGCCACATACTGCAATGCCGTTATATATTATGCCATACACCGCAATGCCCCTGAGACATTATACCACATACCAAAATGCCCGTGATAGAGTATACCACACACTGTAATGCCTGTGATACATTATGACACACACCGCAATGCCCGTTATACATTATGCAACACTACCAATGCCCGAGACATTATACCACATACCAAAATGCTCGTGATACAGTATACCACACACCATAATGCCTGTGATACATTATGCCAAACACCACAATGCCAGTTATACATTATGCCGCACTTGCAATGTTTGTGATATATTATGCCACACACCGCAATGCCCATTACACGTTATGCCCCACAGTAAGGCTTCTAATTACTTTTAAATTACCTGCTTGTTGCCAGGGGTTTCATGCTCTTGGTTCCATGAACGGTGCTAGGAATTTTCATGCTTGGGGTGTCATGCTCGTTGCCAGGGGTTTCATGCACTGGGTGTCATGCTGGTTGCCAAGGGGTAATGCCAACTGCCAGGGGTTTCATGCGCTTGGTGTCATGCTTGTTGCCAGGGGGTAATGCTCGTGTCCAGGAGTTTCATGCACTGGGTGTCATGCTCGTTGCCAGGGGGTGATGCAGGTCTCCTCCACGGCTAGTCCGCATGTCAATCTGCACTGAATCAGCAGCTGCACCCCCCAAGCCTCCGCAGTGGCTGCAGGGGTGGTAGTTACGCCACTGGCTGCATGATATGGCCACACAGCAATGTTGAAGCGGGGTCAGGGGGAAGGGAAAGTAAAGAAAGAGTAAATATGTGAAGATGTGTGGACTGTACAGTGTGGATGTAATTGGACAGCTTATGAAGGTTATGCGAGTGGTTCTGGAATTTGATAAGTTTGCCTAAAGTGGTGAGTTTTCAGAGAACGCTTGAAGGTTTGGAGACTAAAAGAGAGTCTTATTATGCATAGTAGGTCTTTCCACAAAGTGGGTGCAGCCCGAAGAAAGTCCTGCAGTCATGAATGGAAGCGAATAATGAGTAAGTATGAGAGACGAAGATCTTGTGAAGAGAGGAGAGTTTGGGTAGGGAGATATTTTAAGATAAGCGAAGAGATACACATTGGTGTAGCTTGGTTAATGGCCTTGTGTGTGAGCAAAAGTATTTTATATTGAATATGGTAGAATACAGGTAACCAATGGACTGTCACAATGGATCTGCAGACGATGAATGTCTAGCGACGAAGATTAGCCTCGCAGCTGCATTCAGAATGGATTGTAGTGATGAGAGGCTCTTTTTGGAAAGACGACTATTAGAATAATCAATGCGGGAGATAATGAGAGCATGGATTCGAGTTTTTTCAGAGTCTTGTATAAGATATAGTCTTACATTTTGATATGTTTTTTAGATGCATGTAACATGATTTTGAGACAGACTGAGTGTGGGGAACAAAGGACTGTTCAGAGTCAAGGATGACACCTTAGGGCAGTGATGGGAAACCATGGCCAAATAGCAAAACTGTAGCAGGGAATGCTGGCATGTGTAGTTCAACAGCAGCTGGAGTGCCAAGGTTCCCCATCACTGCCTTAGGGTATAAGATCAAGAGGAGAGGTAGTAGAGTAGCAGGATGAGAAGCGTGTTGATAATCTTCATTTGTGGGATCAAATTAAGAGAAAGTAAGTGTCAGAGGGTTCAGGTAGGGAATTGAGTAGGTCACTGGTTGAGGAAGAGCATGCCATTTCATCTTGGATCATATCAATCTTGTCCTTTAAGTAGGAAGCAAGATCTTGCGCCTTGATAGTGGGGGGTTGGGCGAAGGAGGGTTGAGAAGGGATTTAAATTTATTAAAAAGTAATTTGGTGTTAGAGGCTTAAACAGAGATGAGAGTTTGGAAATATGTTTGTTTGGCAGTGTCCAGGGCATTACGATAAGAGTGGTAGACAGTCTTATTTGTGAGGAAGTCACATGGAATACAAGATTTACGTGACAGTTTTTGTAGGTGTCTTGTTACTTTAGAGTGCCATGGTTGACATCTAGGGGGGTCATTCCGAGTTGATCGCTCGCTAGCAGTTTTTAGCAGCCGTGCAAACGTATAGTCGCCGCCCACAGGGGGATAGTATTTTCGCTTTGCAGGAGTGCGAACGCCTGTGCAGCAGAGCGGCTGCAAACACATTTTGTGCATAACAAGACCAGCCCTGTAGTTACTTATCCTGTGCGATGATTGCTGCGACAAGTGACACTGTAATGACGTCAGATACCTGCCCAGCAAACGCCCGGCCACGCCTGCGTTTTTCCAAACACTCCCAGAAAACAGTCAATTGACACCCAGAAACTCCCACTTCCTGTCAATAACTTGTGTTCGGCTGTGCGATAGGAATCGTCGCTAGAACCAGTGCAAAACCACAAAGGACTTCATACCGTACGATGCGCGTGCGCATTGCTGTGCATACGCATGCGCAGATTAGCCGTTTTTTTCACTGTTGGCTACGCAGCGAACAACGGCAGCTAGCGATCAACTCGGAATGACCCCCCTAGGCCTATGTGGAGTGTGATGGGTAGCTGGAGCCAGTTCATCAAGGGCCATCTCTAGAGTCTGGTTCAGGTGTGATACAGCCATCTCATGAGAAGTGAATGCAGAAAATAAGATTTTACTTACCGATAAATCTATTTCTCGTAGTCCGTAGTGGATGCTGGGGACTCCGTCAGGACCATGGGGAATAGCGGCTCCGCAGGAGACAGGGCACAAAAGCAAGCTTTTAGGATCACATGGTGTGTACTGGCTCCTCCCCCTATGACCCTCCTCCAAGCCTCAGTTAGGTACTGTGCCCGGCCGAGCGTACACAATAAGGAAGGATCTTGAATCCCGGGTAAGACTCATACCAGCCACACCAATCACACCGTACAACTTGTGATCTGAACCCAGTTAACAGTATGATAACAATGAAGTAGCCTCTAAAAAAGATGGCTCACAACAATAATAACCCGATTTTTGTAACAATAACTATGTACAAGTAATGCAGACAATCCGCACTTGGGATGGGCGCCCAGCATCCACTACGGACTACGAGAAATAGATTTATCGGTAAGTAAAATCTTATTTTCTCTAACGTCCTAGTGGATGCTGGGGACTCCGTCAGGACCATGGGGATTATACCAAAGCTCCCAAACGGGCGGGAGAGTGCGGATGACTCTGCAGCACCGAATGAGAGAACTCCAGGTCCTCCTCAGCCAGGGTATCAAATTTGTAGAATTTTACAAACGTGTTCCCCCCTGACCACGTAACTGCTCGGCAAAATTTTAAAGCCGAGACCCCCTCGGGCATCCGCCCAAGATGAGCCCACCTTCCTTGTGGAATGGGCACTTACAGATTTTGGCTGTGGCAGGCCTGCCACAGAATGTGCAAGCTGAATTGTACTACAAATCCAACAAGCAATAGTCTGCTTAGAAGCAGGAGCACCCAGCTTTTTGGGTGCATACAATATAAACAGCAAGTCAGAATTTCTGACTCCAGCCGTCCTGGAAATATATATATATATATATATATATATATATATATATATATATATATATATATATATATATATATATATATATATATATATATATATATATATATATATTTTTAGGGCCCCGACAACGTCTAGCAACTTGGAGTCCTCCAGGTCCCTAGTAGCCGCAGGCACCACAATATGTTGTTTCAGGTGAAACGCTGACACCACCTTAGGAAGAAACTGGGGACGAGTCCGCAGTTCTGCCTTGTCCGACTGGAAAAACAAATATGGGCTTTTTTAAGACAAAGCCCCCAATTCTGACAATCGTCTGGCCGAGGCCAGGGCCACAACATGGTCACTTTCCATGTGAGATATTTCAAATCCACAGATTTGAGCGGTTCAAACCAATATGATTTTAGGAATCCCAACACTACGTTGAGATTCCACGGTGCCACTGGAGGCACACAAGGGGCTGTATATGCAATACTCCCTTGACAAACGTCTGGACTTCAGGAATTGAAGCCAATTTTTTCTGGAAGAAAATCTACAGGGCCGAAACTTGAACCTTAATGGACCCCAATTTGAGGCTCATAGACACTCCTGTTTTCAGGAAGTGCAGAAATCGACCTAGTCGAAAAAATTTTTTCGTGGGGCCTTCCTGGCCTCACCCACGCAATATATTTTCACCACATGTGGTGATAACGTTGTACGGTCACCTCCTTCCTGGCTTTGACCAGGGTAGGTATGACTTCTTCCGGAATGCCTTTTCCCTTAGGATCCGGCGTTCAACCGCCATGCCGTCAAACGCAGTCGCGGTAAGTCTTGGAACAGACAAGGTCCCTGCTGGAGCAGGTCCTTTCTTAGAGGCAGATGCCACGGTTCCTCTTGGAACAGACATGGTTCTTGCTGAAAGCAAATCCCATCTTAGCTCCCGAGGCCATTAGTCCTCTGTGAGCATCTCTTGAAGTTCCGGGTACCAAGTCCCTCTTGGCCAATCCGGAGCCACGAGTATAGTTCTTACTCCTCTACGTCTTATAATTCTCAATACCTTGGTTATGAGAAACAGAGGAGGGAACACATACACCGACTGTTACACCCACGGTGTTACCAGGACGTCCACAGCTATCGCCTGAAGGTCTCGTGACCTGGCGCAATACCTGTCACGTTTTTTGTTCGGGCGGGACGCCATCATGTCCACCTTTGGTCTTTCCCAACGGTTCACAATCATGCGGAAAACTTCCCGATGAAGTTCCCACTCTCCCGGGTGGAGGTCGTGCCTGCTGAGGAAGTCTGCTTCCCAGTCATCCACTCCCGGAATGAACACTGCTGACAGTGCTAACACATGATTTTCCGCCTAGCGAAAAATCCTTGCAGTTTTGACCACTGCCCTCCTGCTTCTTGTGCCGCCCTTTCTGTTTACGTGGGCGACTGCCGTGATGTTATCCCACTGGATCAATACCGGCTGACCTTGAAGCAGAGGCCTTGCTAAACCTAGAGCATTATAAATTTGCTCTTAGCTCCAGTATATTTATGTGGAGAGAATTCTCCAGACTTGATCACACTCCCTGGAAATTTTTTCCCTGTGTGACTGCTCCCCAGCCTCTCAGGCTGGCCTCCGTGGTTACCAGCATCCAATCCTGAATGCCGAATCTGCGGCCCTCTAGAAGATGAGCACTCTGTAATCACCACAGGAGAGACACCCTTGTCCTTGGATATAGGGTTATCCGCTGATGCATCTGAAGATGCGATCCGGACCATTTGTCCAGCAGATCCCACTGAAGAGTTCTTGTGTGAAATCTGCCGAATGGAAGCGCTTCGTAATAAGCCACCATTTTTACCAGGACTCTTGTGCAATGATGCACTGACACTTTTCCTGGTTTTAGGAGGATCCCGATTAGCTCGGATAACTCCCTGGCTTTCTCCTCTGGGAGAAACACCTTTTCCTGGACTGTGTCCAGAATCATCCCTAGGACCAGCAGACGTATCGTCGGAACAACTGCGGTTATGGAATATTTAGAATCCACCCGTGCTGTCGTAGAACTACTTGAGATAGTGCTACTCCGACCTCCAACTGTTCTCTGGACCTTGTTCTTATCAGGAGGTCGTCCATTCTCTTTGACGACGAATCCTCATTTCGGTCATTACCTTGGTAAGGACCCGGGGTGCCTTGGACAATCCAACGGCATCGTCTGAAACTGATAGTGACAGTTCTGTACCACGAACCTGAGGTACCCTTGGTGAGAAAAGCAAATTTTTTTGGGACATGGAGGTAAGCATCCCTGATGTCCCGGGACACTATATAGTCCCCTTGTTTGCTATCACTGCTCTGAGTGACTCCATCTGAATTTGAACCTTTGTAAGTGTTCAAAAAAATTTTTTGATTTAGAATCGGTCTCACCTAGCCTTCTGGCTTCAGTACCACCATATAGTGTGGAACAATACCCCTTTCCTTGTTGTAGGAGGGGTATATTTATTATCACCTGCTGGGAATACAGCTTGTGAATTATTTTCAATACTGCCTCCCTGTCGGAGGGAGACATTGGTACAGCAGACTACAGGAACCTGCGAGGGGGGAAACGCCTCGACATTCCAATCTGTACCCCTTGGATACTACTTGTAGGATCCAGGGGTCCTGTACGGTCCCAGCGTCATGCTGAGAACTTAGTAGAAGCGGCGAAGGGCTTCTATTCCTGGGAATGGGCTGCCTGCTGCAGTCTTCTTCCCTTTTCTCTATCCCTGGGCAGATATGACTCTTATAGGGACGAAAAGACTGAGGCTGAAAAGACGGTGTCTTTTTCTGCAGAGATGTGACTTAGGGTAAATAACGGTGGATTTTCCAGCAGTTGCCGTGGCCACCAGGTCCCATGGACCGACCCCAAATAACTCCTCCCCTTTATACGGCAATACATCTTTGTGCCGTTTGGAATCTGCATCACCTGACCACTGTCGTGTCCATAAACATCTTCTTGCAGATATGGACATCGCATTTACTCTTGATGCCAGAGTGCAATATCCCTCTGCGCATCTCGCATATATAGAAATGCATCCTTTAAATGCTCTATAGTCAATAAAATACTGTCCCTGTCAAGGGTATCAATATTTTTAGTCAGGGAATCCGACCAAGCCACCTCAGGTCTGCACATCCAGGCTGAGGCGATCGCTGGTCACAGTATAACACCAGCATGTGTGTGTATACTTTTTAGGATATTTTTCAGCCTCCTATTAGCTGGCTCCTTAAGTACGGTCCTATCTGTAGATGGTACCGCCACTTGTTCTGATAAGCGTGTGAGCGCCTTATCCACCCTGAGGGGTGTTTCCCAACGCGCCTTATTTCTATCGGGGGAAACCCACGCATCATCACACACTTCATATAATTTATCTGATTCAGGAAAAACTACAGGTAGTTTTTTCACCTCACACATAATACCCTTTTTTGTGGTACTTGGAGTATCAGAAATATGTAACACCTCCTTCATTGCCCTTAACGTGTGGCCCTAAAGGAAAATACGTTTGTTTCTTCACCGTCGACACTGAAATCAGTGTCCTTGTCTGGGTCTGTGTCGACCGACTGAGGTAAATGGGCATTTTACAGCCCCTGACGGTGTTTGAGACGCCTGGACAGATACTAATTTGTTCGCCGGCCCTCTCATGTCGTCAACCGGCTTACAGCGTGTTGACATTATCACGTAATTCCATAAATAAGCCATCCATTCCGGTGTCGACTCCCTAGAGAGTGACATCACCATTACAGGCAATTTGCTCCGCCTCCTCACCAACATTTACCTCATACATGTCGACACACACGTACCGACATACAGCACACACATAGGGAATGCTCTGATAGAGGACAGGACCCACTAGCCCTTTGGGGAGACAGAGGGAGAGTTTGCCAGCACACACCAAAACGCTATAATTATCCAGGGACAACCTTTATATAAGTGTTCCTCCCTTATAGCATTTTATTATATGTACATATCGCCAAATCAGTGCCCCCCCTCTCTGTTTTAACCCTGTTTCTGTAGTGCAGTGCAGGGGAGAGCCTGGGAGCCTTCCCACCAGCATTTCTGTGAGGGAAAATGGCGCTGTGTGCTGAGGAGAATAGGCCCCGCCCCCTTTTCGGCGGGCTTCTTCTCCGGAGTTTTTGATATCTGGCAGGGGTTAAATACATCCATATAGCCTCAAGGGCTATATGTGATGTATTTTTCGCCATACAGGTATTATACATTGCTGCCCAGGGCCCCCCCCCCCAGCGCCCTGCACCCTCCGTGACTGCTGTGAGAAGTGTGCTGACAACAATGGCGCACAGCTGCAGTGCTGTGCGCTACCTGATGAAGACTGAAAGTCTTCTGCCGCCTGGTTCCGGACCTCTTCATCTTCAGCATCTGCAAGGGGGGTCGGCGGCGCGGCTCCGGGACGAACCCCAGGGCGAGCCCTGTGTTCCGACTCCCTCTGGAGCTAATGGTGTCCAGTAGCCTAAGAATCCAATCCATCCTGCACGCAGGTGAGTTGAAAATCTCTCCCCTAAGTCCCTCGATGCAGTGAGCCTGTTGCCAGCAGGACTCCCTGAAAATAAAGAACCTAAAAACTTTTTCTAAGTAACTCTTTAAGAGAGCCACCTAGATTGCACCCTACTCGGACGGGCACAAAAACCTAACTGAGGCTTGGAGGAGGGTCATAGGGGGAGGAGCCAGTACACACCATGTGATCCTAAAAGCTTGCTTTTGTGCCCTGTCTCCTGCGGAGCCGCTATTCCCCATGGTCCTGACGGAGTCCCCAGCATCCACTAGGACGTTAGAGAAATAGGCGAAAGCAGTTGTTGGAGTGAGGTGGAAAGTTCTTGAAGATTAATTGAATTAATATTTCAGCAGGTTTTAGGAGGACTGGAGCACTTCAGTGACACAGAGTTTGAAGTAATGGAGGAGAGCATGCAGGTGATAAGGTTGTGATCTCAGAGACGGACAAGGGTGTTAATGAATTCAGAAACGGAGCATAGTATGTATGGTGAATACTAGATCAAGGCAGTGGCCCTCCTGCTGAGTAGTCAGTTCATTGGGAGAGGCCAAGAGAGGAGGAATGAGAGAGTAGTTTGGAGGCATGAGCAGCAGATTTTGGACTAACAATAGCAATATTAAAATCTCCCATGATGTCAGAGGATAGGAAGTGAGGGAGCCAGGCAGAAAAATCTTCGAGAAATTGTTTGGGTTGCCCAGGTGGGCGATAGAAAGCTGCAACACGCAGAGAGAAAGGAGTGTAAATTCTGATAGAATGTACTTCAAGTGATGTAAAATAAGAATTTACTTACCGATAATTCTATTTCTCATAGTCCGTAGTGGATGCTGGGGACTCCGTAAGGACCATGGGGAATAGCGGCTCCGCAGGAGACTGGGCACATCTAAAGAAAGCTTTAGGACTAACTGGTGTGCACTGGCTCCTCCCCCTATGACCCTCCTCCAAGCCTCAGTTAGGATACTGTGCCCGGACGAGCGTACACAATAAGGAAGGATTTTGAATCCCGGGTAAGACTCATACCAGCCACACCAATCACACCGTATAACTTGTGATCTGAACCCAGTTAACAGTATGATAACAGAGGAGCCTCTGAAAGGATGGCTCCCAACAATAATAACCCGATTTTTGTAACAATAACTATGTACAAGTATTGCAGACAATCCGCACTTGGGATGGGCGCCCAGCATCCACTACGGACTATGAGAAATAGAATTATCGGTAAGTAAATTCTTATTTTCTCTAACGTCCTAAGTGGATGCTGGGGACTCCGTAAGGACCATGGGGATTATACCAAAGCTCCCAAACGGGCGGGAGAGTGCGGATGACTCTGCAGCACCGAATGAGAGAACTCCAGGTCCTCCTCAGCCAGGGTATCAAATTTGTAGAATTTAGCAAACGTGTTTGCCCCTGACCAAGTAGCTGCTCGGCAAAGTTGTAAAGCCGAGACCCCTCGGGCAGCCGCCCAAGATGAGCCCACTTTCCTTGTGGAACGGGCTTTTACAGATTTTAGCTGTGGCAGGCCTGCCACAGAATGTGCAAGCTAAATTGTACTACAAATCCAACGAGCAATAGTCTGCTTAGAAGCAGGAGCACCCAGCTTGTTGGGTGCATACAGGATAAACAGCGAGTCAGATTTCCTGACTCCAGCCGTCCTGGAAATATTTTCAGGGCCCTGACAACATCCAGCAACTTGGATTCCTCCAAGTCCGTAGTAGCCGCAGGCACCACAATAGGTTGGTTCAGGTGAAAACGCTGGAACCACCTTAGGGAGAAACTGAGGACGAGTCCTCAATTCCGCCCTGTCCGAATGGAAAATCAGATAAGGGCTTTTACAGGATAAAGCCGCCAATTCTGACACGCGCCTGGCCCAGGCCAGGGCCAACAGCATGACCACTTTCCATGTGAGATATTTTAACTCCACAGATTTAAGTGGTTCAAACCAATGTGACTTTTGGAACCCAAACTACATTGAGATCCCAAATTGCCACTGGAGGCACAAAAGGAGGCTGTATATGCAGTACCCCTTTTACAAACGTCTAAACTTCAGGGATTGAAGCTAGTTCTTTTTTGGAAGAAAATTGGCAGGGCCGAAATCTGAACCTTAATGAACCCCAATTTCAGGCCCATAGACACTCCTGTTTGCAGGAAATGTAGGAATCGACCCAGTTGAATTTCCTCCGTCGGGCCTTACTGGCCTCGCACTACGCAACATATTTTCGCCAATTGCGGTGATAATGTTTTTGCGGTTACATCCTTCCTGGCTTTAGATCAGGATATGGATGACTTCATCCGGAATGCCTTTTTTCCTTCAGGATCCGGTGTTCAACCGGCATGCCGTCAAACGCAGCCGCGGTAAGTCTTGGAACAGACAGGGTCCTTGCTGGAGCAGGTCCCTTCTTAGAGGTAGAGGCCACGGATCCTCCGTGAGCATCTCTTGAAGTTCCGGTTACCAAGTCCTTCTTGGCCAATCCGGAGCCACGAATATAGTGCTTTCTCCTCTCCATCTTATCAATCTCAGTACCTTGGGTATGAGAGGCAGAGGAGGGAACACATACACTGACTGGTACACCCACGGTGTTACCAGAGCGTCTACAACTATTGCCTGAGGGTCTCTTGACCTGGCGCAATACCTGTCGAGTTTTTTAATCATGTGGACGACTTCTGGGTGAAGTCCCCACTCTCCCGGGTGGAGGTCGTGCTGAGGAAGTCTGCTTCCCAGTTGTCCACTCCCGGAATGAATACTGTTGACAGTGCTATCACATGATTTTCCGCCCAGCGAAGAATCCCTGCAGCTTCTGCCATTGCCCTCCTGCTTCTTGTGCCACCCTGTCTGTTTACGTGGGTGACTGCCATGATGTTGTCCGACTGGATCAACACCGGCTGACCTTGAAGCAGAGGTCTTGCTAAGCTTAGAGCATTGTAAATGGCCCTTAGCTTCAGGATATTTATGTGAAGTGATGTATCCAGGCTTGACCCTAAGCCCTGGATATTCCTTCCCTGTGTGACTGCTCCCCAGCCTCGCAGGCTGGCATCCGTGGTCACCAGGACCCAGTCCTGAATGCCGAATCTGCGGCCCTCTAGAAGATGAGCACTCTGCAACCACCACAGGATGGATACCCTTGTCCTTGGTGACAGGGTTATCCGCTGATGCATCTGAAAATGCGACCCGGACCATTTGTCCAGTAGGTTCCACTGGAAAGTTCTTGCGTGGAATCTAACGAATGGGATTGCTTCGTAGGAAGCCACCATTATAACCCAGAACCCTTGTGCATTGATGCACTGAGACTTGGTTCGGTTTTAGGAGGTTCTTGACTAGCTCGGATAACTCCCTGGCTTTCTCTTCCGGGAGAAACACCTTTTTTCTGGACTGTGTCCAGGAACATCCCTAGGAAACAGAAGACAAGTCGTCGGAACCAGCTGCGATTATGGAATATTGAGAATCCAATCGTGCTGCCGCAACACTACCTGAGATAGTGCTACACCGACTTCCAACTGTTCCCTGGATCTTACCCTTATCAGGGAACCGTCCAAGTAAGGGATAACTAAAATTCCCTTCCTTCGAAGGGATATCATTTCGGCCATTACCTTGGTAAAGACCCGGGGTGCCGTGGACCATCCCTACGGCAGCGTCTGAACTGATAGTGACAGTTCTGTACCATAACCTGAGATACCCTTGGTGAGAAGGGTAAATTTTGACATGAAGGTAAGCATCCTTGATGTCCCGAGACATCATGTAGTCCCCTTCTTCCAGGTTCGCAATCACTGCTCTGAGTGACTCAATCTTGAATTTGAACCTCTGTATGTAAGTGTTCAAAGATTTTAGAATTTAGATTTAGAATCGGTCTCACCGAGCCGTCTGGCTTCGGTACCACAATAGTGTGGAATAATACCCCGTTCCCTGTTGCAGGAGGGGTACCTTGATTATCACCTGCTGGGAATACAGCTTGTGAATGGCTTCCAAAACGGCCTCCCTGTCAGAGGGAGACGTCGGTAAAGCCGACTTTTGGAAACGGCGAGGGGGAGACGTCTCGAATTCCAATATGTACTCTTGAGATATTACCTGAAGGATCCAGGGGTCTACTTGCGAGTGAGCCCACTGCGCACTGAAATTCATTGAGAACGGGCCCCCACCGTGCCTGAGCTTGTAAGGCCCTAGCATCATACTGAGGGCTTGGCAGAGGCGGGAAAGGGTTTCTGTTCCTGGGAACTGGCTAATCTCTTCAGCCTTTTTCCTCTCCCTCTGTCACGAGCAGAAAAGAGGAACCTTTTGTCCGCTTGCCAACAAAGGACTGCGCCTGATAATACGGCGTCTTATTTTGAGAGGCGACCTGGGGTACAAACGTGGATTTCCCAGTTGTTGCCGTGGCCACCAGGTCTAAAAGACCAACCCCAAATGTCCCTTTTCAAAGGCAATACTTCCAAATGCCGTTTGGAATCCGCATCACCTGACCATTTTACTGGTAGAATTGGACAACGCACTTATACTTGATGCCAGTCGGCAAATATTCCGCTGTGCATCATGCATATATAGAAATGCATCTTTTAAATGCTCTATAGGCAATAATATACTATCCTTATCTAGGATATCAATATTTCCAGTCAGGGAATCCGACCATGCCAACCCAGCACTGCACCTCCAGGCTGAGGCGATTGCTGGTCGCAGTATAACACCAGTATGTGTGTGAATACATTTTTGGATACCCTCCTGCTTTCTATCAGCAGGATCCTTAAGGGCGGCCATCTCATGAGAGGGTAGAGCCCTTGTTCTTACAAGCGTGTGAGCGCCTTATCCCCCCTAGGGGGTGTTTCCCAACGCACCCTAACCTCTGGCGGGAAAGGGTATACACCAATACTTTTTAAGAAATTATCAATTGTTATCGGGGGGAAACCCACGCATCATCACACACCTCATTTTATTTCTCAGATTCAGGAAAACTACAGGTAGTTTTTCCCTCACCGAACATCATACCCCTTTTTGGTGGTACTCGTATTATCAGAAATGTATAAAACATTTTCCATTGTCTCAATCATGTAACGTGTGGCCCTACTGGAAATCACGGTTGTCTCTTCACCGTCGACACAGGAGTCAGTATCCGTGTCGGCGTCTGTATCTGCCATCTGAGGTAACGGGCGCTTTAGAGCCCCTGACGGCCTATGAGACGCCTGGACAGGCACAAGCTGAGTAGCCGGCTGTCTCATGTCAACCACTGTTTTTTTATACAGAGCTGACACTGTCACGTAATTTTCAACAGTACATCCACTCAGGTGTCGACCCCCTAGGTGGTGACATCACTGTTACAGACACTCTGCTCCGTCTCCACATCATTTTTCTCCTCATACATGTCGACACAAACGTACCGACACACAGCACACACACAGGGAATGCTCTGATAGAGGACAGGACCCCACTAGCCCTTTGGGGAGACAGAGGGAGAGTATGCCAGCACACACCAGAGCGCTATATATATATATATATATATATATATATATATATATATATATATATATATATAGGGATAACCTTATATAAGTGTTTTTCCCCTTATAGCTGCTGTATGTTTTAATACTGCGCCTAATTAGTGCCCCCCTCTCTTTTTTTAACCCTTTCTGTAGTGCAGGGAAGAGCCAGGGAGCTTCCCTCCAACTGAGCTGTGAGGGAAAATGGCGCCAGTGTGCTGAGGAGATAAGGCCGCCGGAAAGGGGGCGGAGCCTATCTCCCGTTTTTCTGTATATTCTGGCAGGGGTTAAATGCATCCATATAGCCCAGGAGCTATATGTGATGTATTTTTTGCCATGTAAGGTATTTTTATCATGTTTTATTGCGTCTCAGGGCGCCCCCCCCAGCGCCCTGCACCCTCAGTGACCGGAGTGTGAAGTGTGCTGAGAGCAATGGCGCACAGCTGCAGTGCTGTGCGCTACCTTATTGAAGACAGGAACGTCTTCTGCCGCCGATTTCTCCGGACCTCTTCGCTCTTCTGGCTCTGTAAGGGGGCCGGCGGCGCGGCTCCGGGACCCATCCAGGCTGGGCCTGTGATCGTCCCTCTGGAGCTAATGTCCAGTAGCCAAGAAGCCCAATCCACTCTGCACGCAGGTGAGTTCGCTTCTTCTCCCCTTAGTCCCTCGATGCAGTGAGCCTGTTGCCAGCAGGTCTCACTGAAAATAACAAACCTAAACTAAAACTTTCACTAAGAAGCTCAGGAGAGCCCCTAGTGTGCACCCTTCTCGTCGGGCACAGAAATCTAACTGAGGCTTGGAGGAGGGTCATAGGGGGAGGAGCCAGTGCACACCAGTTAGTCCTAAAGCTTTCTTTAGATGTGCGCAGTCTCCTGCGGAGCCGCTATTCCCCATGGTCCTTACGGAGTCCCCAGCATCCACTTAGGACGTTAGAGAAATGTGAGTGATGGAACCTGTTGTAGAACTGTGTAAGCGAAAGATTGGGATAGTAATAATCCAACTCCAACACCTTTCCTGTTCCCATGCCTGGGGGTGTGTGTGAAGTGGAGGCCACCGTGTGACAGTGCTGCAGGGGAGGTCATGTTTCTGTAATAGCCAGCAGGCTGAACTTGTTAGATATGAAGAGGTGATGAACGGATGTTAATCTGTTAAAAACAGAGTGTGCATTCCATAAGTCACATTTTAGTGATTTGGAGGGTGATGGGAGACATGTGATGTTTATGAGGTTAGCTGTATTTCTATATTGCTGTGACTCAGGTGAATGTGAGTGGGGCAAGTGATTGGGGCCTGGATTAGGTGAAATGTCACAAGTCAATAGCAGTAAGAGAGAGAAATATGGTTGTAGGAGGTTTGTGAATGTTTTTATGGTGACCAGTTGTGGATGTTATTGTCAAAGTACAAAGATATGTAAAAACCTCATGAGTGATAATAAGAGGTGAGAGGATAATTGAGGTGGCAATGTGTACAGAGGGGTGGGTTGCAGGTAGAGTGAATGGTGTGATTGCTTTGGACAGAATACCATGGAATGCAATGAAGTACAACAATTTTGGGTGCATGGTGTGTTTGAGAAAGAAGGTATTTAGGCTAGAGCATGAATGTATGTGCCAGTTTAAGTTAAACATTCAAATACTCAATTACTAGTGTTGTTCAGCTGTTCATTCACAAACACTTAGGGGGTCATTCTGACCTGATCACACACTGCCGTTCATCACAGCACAGTGATCAGGTCAGAAGTGCGCATGCGCCGGTGCATGGCTGACAGCCAACGGCTGTCATTGCCTAGCGATCGCCTCTGCGTGATTGACAGGCAGAGGCGGTTGCTGGGCAGGAGGGGGCGGCACCGCGGGATTTGGCTGCCATTTTGTGGGCACGGTCCGGCCAACGCAGGCGTGGCCGGACCATTCGGAGGCGGCCCGCAGCGGCTGCGTGATGTCACACACAGCCACTGCGACCCGGGCAGTGACGACTAGCTCCCGGCCAGCACGCAAAAGCTGCGCTGGCCGGGAGCTACTCCTGACGCGCAAAAGCATTGCCGCTGTGCGATGCCTTTGTACTTCTGCGGGGGGGGGGGGGGCTGACATGCGGGGTGCCCCCCGCATGTCAGTGCGCCTGATCATAGCCCTGCTAAATTTTGCAGGGCTACGATCAAGTCTGAATTAGGCCTTAGTGTTATGAACAATTTGTGGATGTACGTTGACCAGCACAGGTGACCCGAGATTGCATGTAAGGAATACCATGGCGTATTAATACAGGCTACCAGTGAGTAAAAGGTTATGCTGATGAAAGGCGATAGATTACACTGTATTTGACAAGGCTAACAACAGCCCAATATATCTTCAATAACTATGTATTAATGAGTCAAATTTGAAGTACAAGTATTCATAATTGCATGCAAACCATGATAGCATTATATATATATATATATATATATATATATATATATATAGTGCTAAGCATAATTTGGTTGCATAGTGATCACAGAGTGAGGATTGCAGAGTAATATATACATACATTAGAAGTTGCAAAGAAATTCATATGTAGTTGTTTTAGGCATTTGATGTTTTCTTTCAGTTTTCGTCCACATTAAGTACAGGCTAAAAAACACTTATATTTCTTCACCCTGCCTATGTCAGCATTGTAGCCCTTAATATGTAGACCAAATGGGTTGTGTATGTGTGACCTCACCATACAGACGCCGGGATTTTGGCTTCAAGATGGCCAGCAAGGGGGGGGGGGGCTTGGACGGCGAGCGAAACGAAGCACCTTGCGGGCTCACTGCACTCGCCACGCTGCGGGCTCACTACAGGTTCTATTCCCTGCTCTATGGGTGTTGTGGACACTCACAAGTGGGAATAGTCCTTGTTAGTCAGCATTCTGACTATTGGGATTGTTAGGGGGTGGGATCCCGGCGGTCTCTTGACCGCCTGTCACACAGCTACATCACAACCAAATACCAAGTGTTTGAATGTTACCTGATTAAGGCCACAACTCACTACCCATGATCACCCACTGAGGGGTAGTGAGGGGAGCAATACATTTAAAACAAACAAATGCTGAGGGGAGAAGATACCATCACAGAATCACAAAAACACTAACATAGATCAGATTGTTTTTAAAATGATTTAACATTACCTAAGAATGCAGTAATATTAATTAAGCCCAATGTATCAGTGTCTGCTGGGAGCAGTAGTTCCAAATGACCCAAGAATGCAGTAATATTAACTAAGCCCAATGTATCAGTGCCTGCCTGTTTTTAAAAACTAGCAAGTGTAAATGAGAACTGTTCTTCACTACAAAGAGCTGCATTTAAGGAAACTATCTCACTGTGCCATTTGAGTGAACACTAGAGGACTATATACATTATATGGTGCTTATTGTATCCATCTAATATTCAGTGACACACATCAGTGCTATGGTATAAGAAGATTGGTGCTCAGCTATATCTTGAACTATAGTCAGGTCCATAAATATTGGGATATCGACACAATTCTCATATTTTGAGCTCTATGCACCACCACAATGGATTTGAAATGAACAAACAAGATGTGCTTTAACTGCAGACTATCTGCTTTAATTTGAGGGTATTTACAGCCAAATCAGGTGAACGGTGTAGGAATTAAAACGGTTTCTATATGTGCCTCCCACTTTTTAAGGGACCAAAAGTCATGGGACAATCGACTCAAAAGCTATTTCATGGAGAGGAATGGGCTATTTCCTCGTTATTTCATCATCAGTTAAGCAGGTAAAAGGTCTGGAGTAGATTCCAGGTGTGACATTTGCATTTGGAATCTGTTGCTGTCGACTCTCAATATGAGATCCAAAGAGTTGCCACTATCAGTGAAGAAAGCCATCATTAAGCTGAAAAATCAAAACAAACCCATCAGAGAGATAGCAAAAACATTAGGTGTGGCCAAATCAACTGTTTGGAACATTCTTAAAAAGAAAGAACGCACCAGAGACCTCAGCAACACCAAAAGACCCGGAAGACCACGGAAAACAACTGTGGTGGATGACAGAAGAATTATTTCCCTGGTGAAAAAAAAAACCCTTCACAACAGTTGGCCAGATCAAGAGCACTCACCAGGAGGTAGGTGTATATGTGTCAAAGTCAACAATCAAGAGAAGACTTCACAAGAGTGAATATAGAGGGTTCACCACAAGACGTAAACCATTGGTGAGCCACAAAAAACAGGAAGTCCAGATTAGAGTTTGCCAAACAACATCTAAAAAAGCCTTTACAGCTCTGGAACAACATCCTATGGACAGATGAGACAAAGATCAACTTGTACCAGAGTGATGGGAAGAGAAGAGTATGGAGAAGGAAGCATGGTGGTGGTAGTGTCATGGCGTGGGCATGTATGGCTGCCAATAGAACTGGTTCTCTTGTATTTATTGATAATGAGACTGCTGACAAAAGCAGCAGGATGAATTCTGAAGTGTTTCGGGCAATATTATCTGCTCATATTCAGTTAAATGCTTCAGAGCTCATTGGACGGCGCTTCATAGTGCAGATGGACAATGACCTGAAGCATACTGCGAAAGCAACCAAAGAGTTTTTTAAGGCAAATAAGTGGAATGTTATGCAATGGCCAAGTCAATCACCTGACCTGAATCCAATTGAGCATGCATTTCACTTGATGAAGACAAAACTGAAGGGAATATGCCCCAAGAACAAGCAGGAACTTAAGACATTTGCAGTAGAGGCCTGGCAGAGCATCACCAGGGATGAAACCCAGCGTCTGGTGATGTTTAGTTTGTCCCATTACTTTTGGTCCCTTAAAAAGTGGGAGGCACATATAGAAATTGTTGTTAATTCCTACACCGTTCACCTGATTTGGATGTAAATACCCTCAAATTAAAGCGGAAAGTCTGCAGTTAAAGCACATCTTGTTTGTTTCATTTCAAATCCATTGTGGTGGTGTATAGAGCCCAAAATATGAGAATTGTGTCGATGTCTCAATATTTATGGACCTGACTGTATATACTTGGAGAGCGCTCATACTTCTGTGCAATTATTCTGGTTCTATTCAAGATGAGCGTCTGATCGGTAAGTGTGTGCACTTACCTTGATCGGCCGCACAGGCGACGCAACGCTAGGGCCGCCGACGTGTTGGTGAGGTGTGTACCCAGCCTTACACAGAATTCTACATTTCTAGGCCTTGGTAATCTATATCAACTCTCTAACTTTCCCAAGTATCTCTAATTTATCTTAATATCTATCATTAGCAAAAGATGCCCTTAAAAATAAACGCACATAGGGGCGTGGCCTGACCTGCATCCTGTGTAGATGTGCCCTGTATGAGCTCCTGCCGGCCCTGCACCCAAAGTGCATATACCTCCGACTTCCCCCTCTGAATTTCCCCTCTGGCGAGTATCCACCGCGCCCAGGACCCGTGGAGGCTGGAGAGGTGCCCCCTGGCACTGCTTAACAGTTGAGGCCTCCGCTTCGTCCCGAAGCCGGGACCTCGAGTTTGGGGCCTACCCGGGCGCGGGCTCCGGGACAGGAACGCGCCGGGACCCCCGGCGGCTCCCCCATACCTCCAAGCCGGCTCATTCAGGGCCCCTCTCCTCCCCCAGACCATCGGGGACATCGGCGAGGATCAAGCTCCTGCTCCCTGCCCTCCGGAGCCGCGGCTGCGGCCTCCTCGTGATCGCATCCACCCCGGCGGCGGCCATCTTGCTACACCCGGCCCGCCGGTCACCTGCACACCCCTGCCCCCACGAGCCTGTCCTGCCTCCCCTGAGACCTCCTGCTACATAAATACCCCCTCAGTAGGGAAAACGAGGGGTCTGCTGCCGCTTTTGAAGCCCCCGGGAGTTGAGGCCTACACCAGCACCGGGATCCGGGGCCTAAATTAACTGCACACACCCGCCTGCTGAGCCCTGCCAGTGTGGAGGCCTGTTGGAGCCACTTATCTCCCCCTGCAGCTGTGGATGGCCTGGCTCCCTCCTCATACTCCTCGACCCTGCACAATACCGTGGGAACATCCCAGGAGGGGTGAGTGTTTGCCCAGGAGGGCACTGCCTGCCCGACCCCTGTGACGCTGTGCTGCCAGCTGCTGTCTGGGTACCTGGCTCCCCCTCTCCCTTGCTCGCTGGAGACCTGCCCTTCGGCACTGCTGGAGGGTGATGACCGGTTGCCGGGCCTCTGGTGATGCCGTTCTTCTGATGTAGTCCAGACCGTTTACACACCACCACCTTTGAACTCTCTGCTTACCTAACCTTCACCATATATTCTCCGGGATCCATCGCTTCAGAATGCCGCCGAAAAAGGTTAAAGCGGTGCTCCCTCCTAGAGTATCTTTTCCGTCTCAGAAAGCAGCTTCTGCCCCCTCTACTGCACGGAAGTCCCCAATAGCCACCTCTGCGACAGACCCTCCCTGCAGTCCTGCTTCTGTTCCTGGTTTCGACCCGGAATCCGACGCCCCTCTCACGGTCAAAACTCTGTATCAGGCTCTATCAGCGTTTAAAACAGAGCTGACTCAAGACCTCACAGCGGCTGTCCGAGAGGTTAAGACAGAACTGCATGCTATAGGGGAACGCACAGACCATCTGGAACGGAAAGTCGAGGAATTGGTCTCGTCTCACAATGACCTCATAGCGGCTCATGATCAACAGCAGAATGACCTGGAGGCGTTCAAATTCAAGATTGCAGATATCGAGGACAGATCTCGGCGCAATAATATCAAGATCCGAGGCATTCCCGACTCCGTGCAAAATTCCGAGCTGGAAGATTACGCCACCGCGTTATTTAGGAAGCTCTTGCCCAGGGCTGACCCCAGGGAGCTGCTTATAGACAGGATCCATAGACTACCTAAACCACGCTCTGTTCCCCCTTCGCTCCCGCGAGATACGCTCATGAGAGTGCACTTCTTCACGACGAAAGAACGCATCCTAAAGGCGGCAAGGGACTCGGATTCTGCTACGCTTGGTGGATTACAACTCTTTCCGGATTTCTCGGCTTTGACTTTGGCTAAAAGACGTTCGTTTATCCCTGTTACCCTGGCGCTTCGTGACCAAGAGATCAATTATCGATGGGGTTTTCCGGTGAAGCTCATCATCTTCTATGAAAATAAATCCTACACGGTTGCCTCATTGGAAGCTGGAGTCAAGCTGCTATCGGAGTGGGATATCCCTGTCACGCTGCCGCCTGGATCCAAGAAACAGTCAACCCTTCAATCGGAGTGGATCGTCGCCTGAAGTCGTCACTGTAAACTTGGACTTTGAATGTGGACGTTATGCTGTTCTGTTCTAACAGATAGGTCTTAGCCTTTCGCCTAGACGCGGCCACGTGAGTCACCCTGTTAGTAGTTGTAATGCTGGAGTCCCGGCTCCGTGCTCATGGTTTAGTTCATTAGTGCATGCATATATGTTCTCTGTTGTCTTTACATGGTTGGTAGGCATATTTGTATCTGTACATGTCTCTTTTTTTTCCCCTTCATCTAGGTTCCCCCCCGTTAATGTACTACTGCATTTTTTTGTTTTCCTTGCAGTAGTTACACCGACCCGATGTACTGGGTCGTTTTGGTTTGTTCTTACCCTTTCTCCCCTCGTTATTCCCTCCCTCCCTCTCCCCCCCCCCCTCTCGCGACACTCTAACTAACTGTATGAGACAAAATAATTTCTTATATGTATACCGAATTATCTCACCACTCATGGCGTGCTTTAGATCGCCTCGATGATCCAGGTTCTGTCCATGAACGTTAAGGGGTTAAACTCCCCTAATAAGCGAAGGTTAGCATTGGACTATTTTGCTAGGCACAAGGCAGATGTTATTGCGCTGCTGGAGACGCACTTTTCGTCCTTAGCGCCCCCTACGTTTAAAGACCACAGGTTCCCTATCGGTTATTTTGCAAACGGCCCCTTTAAGAGGAATGGTGTAGCTATATTGTTTAAAAACTCTGTTTCCTTCACTTTACACTCCCAAGTTGCCGATAAAAATGGCCGTTATCTTATCTTGAGTGGCCTTTTAAATGACAAACCTGTTACCTTGGTTTCAGCTTATGCCCCTAACTCAAACCAAGTGGCCTTTTTACGTAAACTATGTTTAGTTATCCAGAGGAACCGTACAGGCTCGCTCCTTCTCATGGGGGACTTCAATCTGGTCCTTGACCCTAGATTGGACAGGTCTCCCAGGCCTTCCCCTTCTCCATTAGCCTCCTCCAACGCCCCATGCTTAGCCTTCCGCAATCTCCTGGCTGAATTTGACCTCTACGATATTTGGCGAGTGCAAAATCCAACGGGCCGTGAGTACACATACTATTCTCCCGTTCACAACTCCTATTCCCGCATTGATTTTTTGTTTTCTGATAAATGGACCCTCCAATTTACCAGATCCGCGGATATCCTTCCAATAACCTGGTCAGATCATGCCCCGCTGTTTCTTAAATGGGATCTTAATAGTCAGCATGCCCCGACCTTGGAGACTCCCTCCTCACTTACTGGCCAACCCCGTATCTAAAAAAATTATAGTTGACAGCATCATGTCCTACTTGGAATTTAATTCTCCTTCGGACACGTCCACTATGAACTTCTGGTGCGCACTGAAGGCTGTTGCTAGAGGCGCGGCGATACAGGCAGGAGCCCACCTTAAGAAACTACATCAACAACGCTTGAATGATTTGGAGCGTAAATTAAAGGAACTGGAGGGGAAAAACCAAGCTCGACCTTCGAGATCTCACCAGAAAGAGTTAGCTGAAATTAGGTCCCAGCTTCAGACATTGCTTATGGTGCGTACCCAGGCCTCATTAAACAGGATGCGGCAGAAATTTTACCTGGCAGGGAATAGACCGGGAAAACTGCTTGCTCGTAAGCTTAGAGCGCAACAAGCTAGGAATAGAATTAAGCTTATTATGTCCCCAACAGGCACCAAAATATCTAACCCTTTGGAGATATCAAATCAGTTTGCTGACTTTTATTCCCAACTTTATAATCTCTCGACTGACCCTTCTACCCCGCAGCCCACTCTTCCCTCTATCAACTCCTTCCTTGCTGATTTGAAACTTCCCTCCATTACCGACGACCAATTAGAAGTGCTGAATGCCCCCTGGTCCACCGCAGACACGTTAAGGGCGATTAAATCCCTCCCTAAAGATAAAGCGCCAGGCCCAGATGGCTTTATAAATGATTTTTATGTTTCACTCCAGGACCTCCTGGCTCCATCCCTGGTAACAGTGTATAATGAAATCACTTCTCAGGGCACGCTCCCAACGGAGATGCTGGAGGCTCGCATTGTCACGATCCCTAAACCAGGTAAGGACTTGACTTCTTGCCAGAACTACCGCCCCATCGCGCTGTTAAACGGAGACATTAAAATATATGCTAAATTAATAGCTTACCGACTGAACGCCCTCCTCCCCTCCTTGATACACCCCGATCAGGTCGGATTTATCCCTGGTAGACAAGCGTCTGATAATACCCGTAGAGTATTCAACCTCGTAGACTCCATAACCCGTGAACAGGGCCTCCTCCTGTTGTCCTTAGATGCGGAGAAGGCTTTCGACCGCATAAACTGGACCTACATACGGGAAGTACTATTGAAATTTGGCTTCCGCGACCGTATCCTGTCATCCATACTAGCCCTGTATAGCTCGCCCTCGGCCCGGGTCTTTAGTAATGGTTTCCTCTCTTCCCCCTTCCCAATTTACAATGGCACGCGTCAGGGCTGCCCCCTCTCCCCTCTCATTTTTGTCCTGGCGATTGAGCCTTTGGCAGCTAAGATTCGAGCAGACCCACAATTTCCAGGACTCCAACTCGGCACCGTCCCCCATAAACTATGTTTATTTGCAGATGATGTTCTTTTATTTGTAACTGACCCCTGCCCCTCACTCCCTCATTTACACAATATTTTAGATAGGTACTCTGCAGCGTCCTACTACAAATTAAACACAACTAAAACTGACGCCCTGCCTATAAATCTCTCCCATTCCGTGGCCCCCCTGCGTACTAAATACCCTTACAATTGGCAAACAACCTCGATAAAGTATTTGGGTATCCACATCCCCCCGTCCTCCTCTTCTATATTTGACGTTAACCTCCCCCCTTTACTGACTGCGCTACAACTGTCCACCAAATCGTGGCTCAATTATGAGATATCATGGCTGGGACGCCTGGCCGCCTTTAAAATGTCGTTGCTTCCCAAACTAATGTTTCTGTTTCGCACAATCCCCTTTGTCTTCCCCAAGAAATATTTAGACAAGGCTACCACTATCCTCACCAATTATGTCTGGGCTTCGCGACAGTCTAAATTGTCCCGCGCCAGGATGTCATTACCTAGGAGAGTTGGTGGCCTCGACATGCCTAACCTTTCTCTATACCAAGAAGCTTGCCTCTTGGCTCAGATTAAAGCTATTACTAGTGATGCACACTCGGAGTGGACGTGTTTAGAGGGACTAACCTGCCCCAGGTTCCCCTTGAGGGACCGCTTTTGGCTACCTAAATCTATGCGACCCTCGGATCTACGCCTTCTCCCCTCAACCCGAGCCACTCTACAGGTCTGGGATAAACTGACCATCGGCTTATCCTCTCCCCTCCACACATTGCCTCGAATTTCCCTACGCACAGTAACCGCCCTAATCCCTAATCTTAATTTGACAGGTTGGCGTTCTAGGGGGATCGGCCTACTGGGAGACCTGTTCAATGGGCCCGTGCTTAGCTCCTTCTCTACCATCCAAGAACGCTTTGCTTTACCTGAATCTGAGAGGCTCAGATACTATCAAATACAACATTGGTGGAACAGTCTACACCTTACCCCCTCCCCACTGCATCCTACTATGTCTCAGGCCCTGGGTCGTCTTTCTAAGGATGCTTCGGCAGGTGAGATCTCCTTTTGGTACAAGACACTACAAGCATTAGTTCCCGTTCTTAAAACTAGAGCCCAAATCAGGTGGGAGGTAGATATTGGCTGTACCCTTACCGAACCCCAAGGGCAACACATTTTTATGTCATCCTTTACTATGTCTAAATGCCTAAATCATTCCGAGATGCACGTCAAGTTATTGCATAGGTTATATCTCACACCCGATAGGTTGCACACGATTTGGCCTGCATGCTCGAAGTTTTGCTGGCGCCTCTGCGGTGAGGTGGGCCATCTTTTTCATATTTTTTGGACCTGCCCCTCTATTAAGTTGTACTGGGTCGAGGTGTTTGGGCTAATTAATAAAGTACTTAGACTCACCCTGTCCCCCACCCCCCTCATCGCTTTACTAAATGTCTACCCGCGCTCCGTGGGTGCTAATTTACAATATGTTTTAGGTCACATTTGCCTTGCAGCCCGTGCTGCCTTGGCTCAGAATTGGAAACAATCTATACCCCCCCCCCCCCCCCCCCTTAATGAGTCATACATAAAATTCAGAAGCAATTCTTGATGGAGACTGAGTATATGCCTTGCTCCCTTTCTGCCAAGTCCCCTCTAATGCGTTGGAAGCCTTGGCTGCTTTTTACCACAGAGGGTGAGGGAGCCAACTTGGTACGGCGATCTTCCTCCCCGGACATTCACCCTGAGCCTGGGACCGCACGGTGCTCTTGGTTGCAATTTGCATTATTGTGGACTCAATGTTTCTTTTTTCTCCATTCTGTACGCCCCACTGCATTACGTCCATTGTACTCCTTCTGATACACGTCTGATCGATTTTGAAAAGTATGTATAAGTATACAAATTGTCTCTCCTATGTATTTACTGCTCCCCCTTCCCCCCCTCCCCTTTTCTTCTTTCTGTAACCCTGTTTTGCATAACAAAAAAATCTGAATAAAAATCATTGATGTTAAAAAAATAAAAAAAATAAACGCACATTCATTTTGTGAATCCTGAAAAAAGAAATCGTAGCCTTTTCAAAAGAAATATAAACAGGAAGATTTACTTAATATGGAAATGACAAAAACATGACTTGTCTTCAGCTTTGAGAACTGAAACCGCAATAGAAGATTGTGAAAAAAGCCTGCACTGTACAATTAAACTTTATTATATTGTTTTTATTTTATTGTACTATAAGACAAGTCTGAATGGAGTTTACCTATCACCAGAATGAATTAATGATATCTTAATGATACTACCAGACAACACCCCACCTCTCCTGTGAAAGAGAAACACTTCTGGCTTATCATTAATGACCCACCCTCTTGTTGTGCAACAGTAGAAAAACACAGTGCACAGTCACAGTGAAAAAAGCTGAGAGAAACAAAAAAAAAAAAAAATTTACAAATAGTCTCTTACAGCAGTTTGCTAGAAGCAATGAAAATGCAGCTATTTAGCTGAAGTTAACACAGAAGCTGCGATTTCATAAATTCAGATGAGGAGGAAAATATCCCATTGTATATTTCTAGCCTCTTTAGTTACAGAATAGAAGACCGAGGTCATAGGGCTACCATTCAGGAGACTTCCGCCCCCCTCCAAAACAAAATAGACTTGGGGGTGCAATATTATTCTCAATGCACCATGTACATTTTGGCTAATTCTATAGCCCGCTACGAGATAAGCAGAAATCGGGATTGTTCAGCAATAAAAGAAAAAAAAAAAAAAAAACGTTTATGCAAGAACTGGAAAAAAAAAACAATTGACAGAAACTTTGTAATTGTGACCCAAAGGATACTTGGAAAATACAGCTATTTAGAAAGAAGAAATATGGCCAGTATAAATAGAACTAGCTTCCATACCTACTCATAACTCACTTCATACCAACATTAGTTAGCTGGGAACCCATCATATTTGGACAGGTGTTCTTCCTCCCCTATACCTACAACCTTGTAAAATATAATTTACACAAAAGAAGCATGATCTTTCTGTCATAAGAGCAAAAACTTTTTTTTAGCTTTATTTTAAAGTAAATTTGTGTATGATTAATAGCTCTTTCCTGAATTTGAAACACTTACGGCCTCATTCAGGTTGGATCGCAGTGTGCGATCCAACTGTAAAAAATACGAAAAAGATGCGGGCGACAGAGAAACGAGGGAGGCGACAGAAAAACAGTGGGCATGATTGAAAACATGGCGGCAGACCTCCTGTGGCAGTAGGCAACCTTAATTTCTGCTAATCAGCAGAAATTGAGCTGCGATCGCAATTTCTGCTTGCTGAAGGGGGGGAGGCGGCGCAAGAGCATACTGGGCATACACACTGCCCAATATGAGCCGATGTGAGCAATATGTTGGTCCAATACGACAGATCAGACGACATATCGCTCAGTGTATACCCAGCATTAGCGTTATGAATCCTTACAAAAATTAATCTCGAATTTGGAAAATGTAAAAAAAAATTTTAACTGGGTACTTTTTGTTAAATATAAATTTACCAGTTTTCCAGAAGAGAAATAAAAATGAGACTTACACATATCTGTTATCATATACAGTATACTAAAAAAATATGAACGTAAATCTAACAAAGAAGCAATAACTACGATTGTGGCATTAGAGCTGGTGGTAAGTACAGTAGATGTAAATAAAAAAAAAGTCTCACAAGAAAAACCTATTGTGAAAAACTTGTTTTCCAGGTAGTTTTGTGGACAGTTTAACGTCACTACATAACCTCAAGATACATATTTACTACATAAAATTTGAGGAAAAATGTATGCCCCTAGTTTGCTGTAGTAGAGGGGGTTATAATAATCCATCCATAATATGGTGCCAGGGAAACCATGCCAGATTAAATAACTTGCCGAGGGATCCGGTCTGAAGATCGACACTGCCTAGGTCGACAGTGTTTAGGTCGACCACTATAGGTAGACAGTCACTAGGTCGACAGGGTTGGAAGGTCGACCGGGTATCTAGGTCGACATGAGTTTTTCCACATCTTTTTTCTTACTTTTTCATACTTAACGATCCACGTGGACTACTATTGGAACGGTAATCTGTGCCCGAAGCATGGCGAGCGAAGTGAGCCATGCGAGGGGACACAGTGTACTAATTCAGCTTCCCGGTCACTGCAAGCAGAAAACGACACCAAAAAAAAAAAAAAAAAACACTTATGTCGACCTTTTGACCTGTCAACCTAGTGACTGTCGACCTAAACACTGTCGATCTAATGATCCACACCTCTTGCTGAATAAAAGACATGTGCCTAATGCTGGGTACACACTATTCAGATGATAATTGGCTGATTGGCTCGGATAATTGGATAGTGTCTATTCAGGAGCGTTGGAGTGTTTGAAGGCAATATGGCTTCAAATGTTCCCAACCTTCCATTCAAGAGATGAAAGCGAAGTACACAGCAAGACATTTTCATGTGTATGGGTGAACACAGTACCCGGCTTTAGATAAAAAGGGAAACTTTTGTCCACCACCTCACATTTTCATGTGATAATTATGAAACACAGCAACAACTAGAGGGCAGGGCTATTTTAAAGGACTGATCATATAAGAGTCCAGCGGCCGGGATGCCGGTCGTCAGTATATCGACAGCGGCATCCCAGCCACCAGTATACCGGCAGCAGGGCGAGCACTAGAAAGCCAGCTGGACTCGCCAGAGGTTATATTCTCCCTCTATGGGTGTCGTGGACACCCACAGAGGGAGAATAACCTGTGGCGCTGGAATAGCCTGTGGCAGCATTTCACCGCTAGTTGTGATTCCGGCGTCGACATTGTGACCTCAGGGATCCCGACTAGCGGTATTGTAACCGCTTCACTCATATAACACGCTCAGTATACTCACAACTGCTCCCTACAATGCACACAATAAAAGATATTATAGAACTATCAGAGAACATTTTTGCTTCATACAGCTATGATCATGCGAGGATCACACAAAAAGCCAGGTATATTACAAATGCCGCTTTAAATACTTTAATCATGCAACACTGTCAAATATTTGCTTTTGAATAATATAAAATCTTGCCCAAGAGTACCCTTGTTTTGTTCATAGAAAAATACTGTATAATAACCACATAGCAATTATTTTTATATAATACTCAGCCTGGTATTTTTGTGCCTCGTAATTTAAAGTAGGTTACACACCTTCTAACATAAATTAATCAATGACAGCAACCACCACACCCTTATTTACCAGAGAATAGTCAACGTGACCCATTTTGTCCTGAAAATATGTATCTGCTCCTTAAAACCTGTTTCACACATGGGACCCGGGAATTTGCAGGGTCTAGCAAGGCGGCAAATTCCCGGGTCTCATCTCTGTGACCCTGGTTGGGAGCAGGGTCGTGGACCTGGGACTTAGTCCTGGGTCGTATGCTTTCACACATGCAGAAATCCATGGTTGCTGTGTGCGCACGTGCAATAACCCGGGATTTAGCTGCATGTCTGAAAGCGGCATTACTCATCACCACCTTTCTGACTTCATTAACCTGGACACAATTATACCCCTTTTCTACTGACCTGATAATCCTGGGTTATTGCACAGCTTCCGAGGGTTTAGATCAGTGGAAAAGGGTTCACCCGGGTACCTAGCAGGATTTTACCCAGGAAGGACCCGGGTGAGCTACAGTGTACACAGGTAACCCGGGTCATTCAACCCAGGACCAGTTTACAGGATCAGGAGAGACGCTTTCCTGTTGCAAGGAGATGACATCATCTCCAAGCGCCGGCCCTGCACCTGTGTGCAGTGTGAATGGAGCCGATCCGAGAATCGACAACGGGGTGAACACGGGGCGGTCCTCGGTCTGACCCAATTTGGAACTGTGTTCCAAATCTCAGGCCAGACCTGGGACTTAAGTGGAAAAGAGATATCAGTTACCTTGGGCTTTTTCTTTGACTCCAGGTTAACTCAGTGACGTCAGCGCAATATACAGGGCAAACCAAAACTTGTAGAATGAAATGAGTCAGGAGTATGTCTCTGCTGGATACAGAGAAAGACACAGTACTGCTTATGCAGGTCATACAGCAGCACCACAATTCTCTAATTCATGATCAAAAACGCCAAAATCGGCAGCCATTAATGATTGACGATTGGTTGGGGAACCAGGAAATTCTGCATGTTAAAAATTTGCCTGTCCTAATAATTTTTTAGTATTAACTGGTAAATCGAGGAAATACGACATTTTGGATTTCCAACCCCCGCATCAGCAGAACAGGAAATTGGGGAAATTCATCTCAAGGTGGGTACACACTACCTGACGGCAGACCGGCAGCGATGGATGGCTATATCGTTGAACGATATAGCGTTCAACAATATAGTGCGTACACACTGAATGTTATCGCTCAACGATAACGTTCAGTGACATCATCGCCGCCATTCCCAAACATGCAGCTCAGCCCGACATTGACGGGTTGAGCTACAGGTCAGCTCAATATTGATGACTGCTGAGCGACGTGTGGGAGCGTGCATCATTCATCAATCTGACTCCCATACACACAGGCCGATTTCAAGCTAAAAATAAAATGACAACGACATAAAATGTCGTTATCGTTTATTTCTTTGTGCAGAAATCGGCTAATGTGTAGGGACCTTCAGATATAGGCGTCATCAGAGGAAAGGTTTATTACTTACAAGGATGTAACAGAGACGCCAGATAACAGTATGTGTTGGCTGGTTTCGTGACAACAAATACTTGCTCAGCATGTTGTATTAAGTACAAACAATCCAGTACCATAGTTATTGAATAGGAAGAGACAATGCTGCAGAATGTCCCAAACTATGGCAATTTAACTGTTGACCTGTCTTTAAACTGTGGGAATATCTAACTTTGCAAACTCATAAAAAGAGGCGTGACGCTGCATTGTACACAGTTATTGAAATATAGAAAAAATTATTGTTTTGTAGAACAGGGAACAATTTCCAAACATATACCTATAGAATTTTTGAATGTGAAAAGAGTATTTTCAAACGATTATCCCTACTATGTACTTAGGGCCTAATTCGGATTCGATCGCTGCTGTGCGTTTTCACGCAGCAGGCGTTCAAATCTGAACTGCGCATGCACTGCAATGCGCCAGCCGGCTACAACGGGCATCGCCGGTCAGCGACAGGATGGTGCAAATGATCCATTCGCTCGGGCGTATGCAAGTAGACTGACAGGAAGAGGCCGTTTGTGGGTGGCAACTGACTGTTTTCAGGGAGTGTCCGGAAAAACGCAGGCAGACTCTAGCGTTTTCAGGGAGGGTGTCTGACGTCAGATGCGGCCCCGATCATCAGGATCCTGTCGCAGAGTAAGAATAACTCCTGGGCTGCGCAGAGACTGCACAAAATTAGTTTGTGCAGCTCTGCTACACGTGCAATCGCACAGCAAAAATACACTCCCCCTGTTGGCGGCGACTATCTGATCCCAGGGCAGGAAAAAACTATGTCTAGTGATCAGATCTGAATTACCCCCTAAATGTATTGCATGTCTATGCAAGGAATCTTTCACATTTTTGAGAGACTCCTCCTGGAAAGCTGCATCTGCTCAGTGTCACTGTCTAAAGCTGGACGGAGGCTTGCTGAAAGGAATCACAAGATCCCCTACTCCAAATATGGCTTCATAGGCATAAAACCATTTACATCATATCAGAAGCATGGTATATATGGCAGAGGTTCTCAAAGAATCACGGTGCCCTAGAATATCAGAATTTTTTTCACGGCATCCCTAGGACAAAGGTTTCTTATTGAGAAATTTAGAAATATTAAATTAAGTAAATTATGTTTATATGTCATCCTTAGGTTAAGTTGTGTGGTGAGGGACAAGATTTGCTTCTGTTTTTCCACATATTTTATGATTGACAGCCACCAGCCCTGGTTTTGCCCATTACATTGACCATCAATAATTTTTATTAATTGGTCCTGGACCAACAACCAAGGGCACCCCTGCAAGTGTCCTGAGGCACCCCAGGGTGCCACAGCACACAGTTTGAGAACACTCGTATAGGAGTCAGCCCGCAGTTCCCACTGACAATAAGAGGAAATGCTGTCTGCAGTAGCTAACCTTTTGCAAGAGATGCATTATGCTGTTATTACATAGCGGTTATAAATAAAATTATGCAGAAAATACAATTTCTGCGTAATTTTATTCAAATTAGCTTGACATACAGGGCTCCAAGTGTGGGTGTTTGTGGCACATTTGTGCTCCTATAAATTAAAGGTTACTCAGGTAGGATGAATCATGTTTCTGTAACTCAATTATTATTATGGCACCCTATCTTGACCAAGAAAACTGTAGTCAAATACTTGTACAATTGACTTCATTTAAGTATAAGAAGTCACATAGTAAATTAGTGCGGTAACACATATCTTTTCAATGGCACTCTGTAGTTTACGACAGAGTGATGTTCTCCTAGAATCCACCTACCTCTTTTTGCTTGGTTTCTGGACACTCAGAGTGTAAAGTCAGAGTAGCCCCTTCGATATTTCTGGGCATGGGAGTTGACCCAGGATTAATTGTAAAATGGATCTGGTCTGGTGAAATGATGTGCTGAACATAGCCTTGAGACATTGCATCTTGCTCAGACATAAGCAAGAGGCCTTCCTCATTGGCAGCATCAAGGAAAGGTAAGTTAATTCCAACATTACTTTCATCTTCCTCGTCGTCATCATCATCTTCATCTGAGGGTCGATGGTCCTGCTCTATGAGCACAGTTGTTGTATCATACACAGTGCCAGTCTCACGCCCCCCTTTTTCCAGAAACCACTTCCTCATCTTCTCATCTGGGCACATGCCATCCTCCTCCAGAGATATCAGGGCCAGTTCTGGACTGTTTTCACCCATGATTATAAAAAAAATATTCTTAAAGCTGGAAAAGGTTGACTGTCTAACAACTAAAAAAAATAAAATATGTCACAAGACATCTGTACAGTAACAATAAAAATTTTTTAGAACACTTTAGAAAATATTTTCAAAAAAACATGTTTACAATTGTGAGGAAATGTTGTGCTCCTTGCATGATTTGCTGTATTTGTCCAAAATAGTGGAGCAGGAAGGGGTTTCAGTATTCTGTCACATATTAAAGTGTGTTTTATTTTGCAGCAACAATTATGAATGACTGGGGTTGTGCTCCCTGTGACCTATATATGAGTTATATGGAACCTAAATTATCTATAGCTCAGTTTTACACAGTGTTTTTCTTTTTCCTTCATCAGAAACAACTCTGTTACACGTACCCAAGCAGGGGCACTCTCACAGGGCAGACTGGGCATCAGGAAGCAGCTGACAAAGGACATAGTGACTCGGGAACCCGGCCTCCTCTCCTATGGGCTATATACACAGTATGGGAGGAGGGGGACGTGCTGCTGCCTGCTGCTGATCAGTAACTGGGAGCTGTGATCCCCGGTATCGCCACATGTGTGTGTCCGGGGCTCAGCACAGCTCCAAGATCAGGGGACGGAGGGGTCCCACGTCCACCGGGCGGCCGTTCCTCTCCATAGAGATTGCTAGGTCCTCCCCCAGGGGCTGGGGCAATCAGTGTACATGTAGGGGACACCGCAGGCACTTGCTGCTCTCTGGCCTCTCCTGGCCCCAGGGAAATGGCTGCGAGTGTAGCGGAGGTGCCCAGCAGTGCCGGTGAAGGGGCAGCAGGTAAGAGACTGGCAGCGGAGACAGACGCTGATCCCTGGCCTTGTCCCGGTGTCCACCAGCTCGGAAGGGGATCTAGTCTCTACCGTCCTCAGCTCATGCCCGAAAAGCGCCACTTCCTGATCCGCTTCTTCTTCCTCCTGGATGCTGGAATATACGGAGAGCCGAGAGGTACAAAACTAAGGTAGATGCTAGAATCAAGTGGGCTAAGGGACCTTTTCCGTAAGGGGGAGGAGTTACGACGCAAGGGGGAGGAGCTAGGCCAGCGGGATAGTTCCTCTACTATCCACGCCACCAACTATTACCTTTAGTAATTAGGTGGTGAGCGAAGCGGAGCGGAGCGAGCCACCGTGCCCGAAGCGTGGCGAGCGAAGCGAGCCCGCGAGGGTACTTTTCGGGTACCCTGTTCGCCCGTAGCTCCTCCCCCTGGTGACGTAGCTCCTCCCCTCAATACGTCACAAGGTCCCTTCAGCCCCTCCGATATAGAACCAACCGTACAACTAACTGCGATCACTTAGATCATGTGATAGAGGAGACACAACACGTGACGTGAGGCGTCTCTCTGGTAACATGGAGGGATTGACACATTGGAGATGCAATGCCAATCCATACTGTCACAGCGCCACCTATGGATGCTGTTTGCACAGCACAACACATATATCGCATAGTTGCCTACCCTCCCTCATTCTGCAGGAGAGTGGAGACTCCCTGAAACAGTAGCAATCTCAATCACTCCCTGAATAGTCCATCAGTCTCCCTGATTGCACCTTACCCCCATTATACAGCTGTTACATTCTTGGGGTAAGAACAGAGCCGGCCCTAGCCAATATGATGCCCTAGGCAAGATTTTGGCTGGTGCCCCCTAGCACAACCGCTGGTTTCGCCTCTGACCTTGCACCTCTTTCCCAGCACCATCACCCCTCACCCATAGCAGTCCTTATTTTGGTGTTTGTACCCCCTATATTTTAAATAGGAACAGATCGCACATTTGGCGCACAGACCAAAAAGTGGTGTGTTTTTGCTGGCAAGGGGTATGGCCACACAATTGTAACCCCAATTCCAATTACGCCATACAGTACTGCAACTTTATTCACATTTGATCATGCGATAGTGTCCATAATTCATATTACATCCCACAGTAGTATCACTTTACCTTAAACATTACTCCTCACAGTAGAGCCCCTTATTCACATTACATCACACTGAATTGCTCCTTAATCACATTACACCACACCCTATTGCTCTTTATTCACATTAGACGACACAGTTGTACCCTTTCTATACGCAACGCCACATAGTAGAGCACCTTATACACATAATGCCACAAATTAGTAATGCATTTATACACATAATTCCACACAGTAATGCCCCTTACACATATGAGACAAATTATTAATGTCCTTATAAACATAATGCACCATACACATTATGACAACCTTTATTAATGCCCTTTTACACATAATGTCCCTTACACATATGCCGCACATTATTAATGCTCTTATACACATAATGACACACATAGTGCTCCCTACACATTTGCTGCTCATTATTAGTGCCCCTATACACATAATGACACACATACAGTAGTACCCTGTTACACATATGCCGCACATTATTAATGCCCTTATACACATAATGACACACATAGTGCTCCCTACACATTTGCTGCACATTATTAGTGCCCCTATACACATAATTACACACATACAGTAGTACCCTGTTACACATGTGCCGCACATTATTAATGCCCTTATACACATAATGACACACATAGTGCCCCTTACACATATGTTGCACATTAATGCATTTTTACATGACACACATAATGCTCCTTACACATATTCGGAACACTACTGCACAACCAACCCACTCACATGCACACAGCACTCACACTGCCACTAACACTGTGACCTCTGCCTCTGCTTGGATACAGATGTGTCCTCATAAATCTTGTCTCAATGCTAACGTTGGGCACCTTTTTTTTATGAAAATGCATCTTATTTGCATTGTTATATGGCTAGGATGCACAAGCAGCTCCTGCTGATTAAAATGATATGCAGCATGCCTATATACCGTGTGAGACTGTGGCTGTATCTCCATATGAAATGCTACATACAGAATATAGGCATGCCGCATATCATTTTAATCAGCAGAAGCTGCTGATGCCCCTAGGAATATCAAATGCCCTAGGCAATTGCCTAGTTTGCCTATGCCTATGGCCGGCTCTGGGTAAGAAGATAAATCATACATACATATGTTCAAATTAGCTCATCATTGACATTTCCCTGCATTGGTTAAAAGGCACAATGACCTCTGTGGCTATATGCAAATGAAATAAAGTTTCTCGTGGCCACTTAGGGAACCACATATGGAAACTCTTATAAAACGCAGTACACAAACACATCCTGAAAAATATCAGTGTCTTTTCTTCAACAAGTAGACTTACAAACTTTGGGGCTCATTTACATTTGGATGTCAGTAATTTTTATGACACACTTCTCAGATGTAGCAGTGCTGGTCCGCACTAGGTGTTACGTTCACAATCTCCCTGAAATGCTTTTTCAAAATTAGGCAAGTATGCATATATGTCATCATTCAACTACAACACTACACAATGTAGACAAAAGTGATTGGACACTGGCAGCAAATAGATGACTGTTTTGTTAGCAAATGATCTAATCAGTGCACCTCTACTCGTTTTATATCTTCACAAACACGTGTCTGCTGCAGGAGCACACCATTTCGCTTGAACAGGGGTTTCCCCTCACTTTTGTCTACATCGTGTATGATTGAAAGGAGTCTTTAACATGGGGACTAGCAAACGAACGACCATTCTGATGTTTGGTTCTCATTGATATTTCTACTGTAATAACAGAATCATAACAACTTCTGAGACGAGTGCATAAGCTAATATGACCTATATTCATTGCAATACTACATACACCATGGAAAACTTTAGATAGTTATACCCATTAAGGGAACACACCAAGAAGCCACTGAAATATCCAGATCGCAGTAGCATCTATGAATTGTATGAATGTTTCATAAATGTAGAGGCATCAATAAGGCATCCAGAAAGCACCTCATGTAACAGCGTCCAAGCTACCTAGGGATGAATCACAGTTTGGGATAATCACATACTTTCAGGGGCGGATTGGGAACAAAAAGCGGCCCTGGAAAAATTTGTACTAGTGGCCCCACATGGGCAGCACCAGAGGTGTAAGGTCTAGCCATGGGCCATGGCAGCAGCACCCTCCCACCCAAGACTTTCCAGATAGTGGTCATGTCTAGCATCAAGGGGGAAGTTAAAAAGAAATAAAATTAAATATTATGAGCACATTATATGATACACCTTCAGAATTTAGGAAACTATATAATTCTTTAGAAAGATATATTTTCTTGCTTATTACACCAACCGTATCCCAATCACTATTCACTCAATCTTATATGTCAGCCAAGCAGGCAGACAGAGCATACCCTAGATCATCTGCAATCACAGGCTAAGTGGCAGTAATTTTCATATATGAAAATTATTTTGCATCTTATTCATTATGTCTATAAAAAGGACCACATGTCCTCAAACAAAACAGACCCCCACGGGTGCGTAGGCCCACCGGGAATCTTCCCTGTGAACCCTATGGCCAATCCGCCTCAGCATACCTTTATGTTGTGGCAGAAAGTAGCAATCTAGATGTCATTGGGGTAATTCAGTCCTGATCACAGCAGCAAATTTGTTATCTAATGGGCAAAACCATGTGCACTGCAGGTGAGGAAGATATAACATGTGCAGAGAGAGTTAGCTTTGGGTTGTGAGGGAGGTTGTGAGTGGCTGGTGGCAGCTGGCCGGGAGACTCGCCCACTAGTCTGGGGGGCTGGGAGCGCTACCTGATTTCTGGGACCCTATCTGCCATTATGGGAGAGTAGGCAAGTACGCTGTTTCTCTTTGTCTCATGGACATTTCAGCCTCACCCTAGTTGCATAGAAATCTCCATATTAACCAAATACTGTGCTTTAGAAACAGAAAAGCTTAGCTTGTCTGGGCATTTCACAGAACAAACAAACAAATAAATGTAGGAAAAGGCCACAGCCTGGTAGAGCAGTGAATTTGCTTTGTGAGATCTGAGTGAGGCCTGAAAAGGAATGATGCTGCACTGCATTGAGGTGGAAATACCCTTTAAGTCCTGTGTGGTTGGGGAAAGTCCTGAATGCCTCATAGCCAGCATCTAGTCAAAACCTTCAATTTGATCACCCAGCCGCTTCACCAAGTGGTTTGAGTGCATGTAAGTTTGCATAGATTATTCTAGCATAGCGATGGCCATCAATAGTTTTGCCACTGATGACATAGAGCCAATGGTTCCTTGCTGTTGATGGCTGAGATAACCAAATATATATATATATATTTTTTACTGGCACAGAGCTTAGCCCCACCTCCAGCTCCTGCTAAGCCCCACCCCCATTTTTTTATTGGCCCGCAGCCCGGCCAGCACCTCCCAGTGGTGGTCATCGAGTGGTGCAATCCATCGATAGCTCGCCATCGGTGGTTTAAGTGCCATCAATTATTATTACTGATGGTGCCATCAATGGCAACCATTGATAAGCAGCCCACTGATGGCCACCCCTACTCTGGCAAATACTCTGAAAAATGTAATGTTCACCTTGTTTGTAAATATAATACTTTTGTGCAAGTGGAAACTTATTGCACATGCTTCATTTATGCGTGTGTATGTAAATATACTATATATATATTAAAGTTAAATATATAAAAAAGATTTGTTCTGTATACGCAAGCCAAAAACAACAATCAGATTGTGTGACAGAGCCCAGATGGTGCTACACAGGGCACATTTCTCAGGGACTCTCATGACTAATATATCTATATAATACAGACCATGATGACCATGTTTGCATTCAGTAATCACTTGTTTACATGTTTGTTGTTCATGATTTGTAATTAAATCTTACTTCTCATTATAAATTTGTCCATTTTCGGAGACGTAAAAAAAAAAGTGGGAAAAGACTACTCCCACACGCAAATCCTAAAAACATTTGTCCCACTCATAAAGCACCCCAATATGCCTGTCCCATATCGTGAACCCCAAATTCCGTCACTTTGCACATTTTCAACCCCAAAAATGACATGTGATTATTGGCCAGCTAAAAATAATTAAAAACGTCAAAGTGCCTACTTAGTCATTAGGGAAGGTGGGGGTGTCCCAGGGGGCTGTGAACCAAATCCTGAAATTTTTACCTTAAAATAGAGATTTTCCTAAACTTTGCACCTGCTCAGAGTAGCTGACGTGAAATTCACGGTAAAATGATCAACGATAAATTATTGCGGCAATTTGAATAGGGATCTTTCATGATTTGCAGTAAAATCTCAGTTTTTTGCGCCGAAAAATGGGTTATTGCAGCTAATTGAATACTCCCCAATGTGTAATTAGAAATCTGCACATATACATAGAAATATACAAATGAAAATACTCCCCTGGCAGGCAAAATTATACCTAATGTTAATTTACATTTTTAGGGCGGGATGTATTAAAATACATCGCTGCCCCTCGCCACCCACCATAGCGATGCTAATCGCATATGTACTAACATATGCGATTAACATTGCAATGTGGTATATAAGACCCCCCGCAATGTTGGCGGTGAGGTCTGCAGGGGTCGGCGGGGGTCTCCGTCACCAGTGACGGATCCGCTGGCCAATGGGTTGAAGTACGTCCCGGTATGAAAGCGGCACCTCTAATGGTGCCGCTTTCCCATGTATTTTCAATGGGCTATTACTGCCCATGGCTTGGCCCTGCCCACGCCCGCCCCCCGCTCCCATACCTTTCCCCATTCACAACGGGAGGCACCATGATCGGTGCCTCCCAAACACATTTACAGGGAATTAATGATTAGAATAATATAAAGAGGATACATATGACACAGAATATGTGTCATAAGTATCTTCTTTGTATTATTTTAATCATTAATGACAGGGGAGGCACTGCCTCCCCTGACTCCCCTGACTGCACGTCCCTGACAAAGTATCATGAAAATCTGAGTCGGCGGGTGTCATGCCTGTGTGAACTAGCATGGAATGACCCAAAAGAAACATGATTTAAGTTTCTTAAAGGAAAACAAAATATTTAAAATATACAGATATATGCTGATATACGTACAGTAAAACGCTAAAATAATACTCTGTAAAAATTAACATTTCCAAACAAGTATAGCAGCATATACATTTGCAGGTGTTTCCCAGTTCTTCTCCATGATGTCCTTGGTCGCTTTACCTGGACAAGAGGTTTGCTTTGTCCATTTGAACCTCCCAGATGATCTGAATTTCCTCTAGTGCAGGTGTAGCACAATTTAGGTGCAAACTGAATGTCACAGCAGAACATTCCATCTCGCAGAGGTGGGAAGTCCCAGTGATACAGTCTTCCAATTCCAAGTAATAACCGTTCTGCTCTACAACTTTGTGCAATTTATAGTCAGTAAATGGAGCTGGTGTGACTGTGTCATTCAGCTCTTAGGTATGGCCAGGGGGTATTCTACCAGATGAAGCAGATCTATTTTGGGACAGTCTTGTTTTGTTAATTTAATCACAGTTCCTATAGCAGGGACTGCAGTAACAAGCAAAATTAGAGGGGTCACAGTCTGTGATTTCTCTGACGTTCCAAGTGGATGCTGGGAACTCCGTAAGGACCATGAGGGAATAGTGGGCTCCGCAGGAGACTGGGCACTCTAAAAGAAAGATTAGGTACTATCTGGTGTGCACTGGCTCCTCCCTCTATGCCCCTCCTCCAGACCTCAGTTAGAATCTGTGCCCGGCCCGAGCTGGTTGCACACTAGGGGCTCTCCTGAGCTCCTAGAAAATAAAGTATTTGTTAGGTTTTTTATTTTCAGTGAGATCTGCTGGCAACAGACTCACTGCTACGAGGGACTAAGGGGAGAAGAAGCGAACCTACCTGCTTGCAGCTAGCTTGGGCTTCTTAGGCTACTGGACACCATTAGCTCCAGAGGGATCGAACACAGGCCCAGCCTCGGTCGTCTGGTCCCGGAGCCGCGCCGCCGTCCCCCTTACAGAGCCAGAAGCAAGAAGAACGTCCTGGAAATCGCGGCTGAAGACTTCGGTCTTCATTAAGGTAGCGCACAGCACTGCAGCTGTGCGCCATTGCTCCCTATGCACACCACATACTCTGGTCACTGATGGGTGCAGGGCGCTGGGGGGGGCGCCCTGGGCTGCAATTAGAGTACCTTAACTTTGGCAAACAACACATAATATAGCCAAATAAGCTATATATGTGTAAAAATCCCCTGCCATAATACAATTATAAGAGCGGGAGAAGTCAGCCGAAAAAGGGGCGGAGCTATCTCCCTCAGCACACTGGCGCCATTTTCTCTTCACAGTGCAGCTGGAAGACAGTTCCCCAGGCTCTCCCCTGCAGTTTCCAGGCTCAAAGGGTTAAAAAGAGAGGGGGGGCACTAAATTTAGGTGCAAACTGTATATAAAAAGCAGCTATAGGGATAAATCACTTTCTATTAGTGTAAATCCCTGATTAAATAGCGCTGTGGTGTGTGCTGGCATACTCTCTCTCTGTCTCCCCAAAGGACTTTGTGGGGTCCTGTCCTCAGTCAGAGCATTCCCTGTGTGTGTGCGGTGTGTCGGTACGGCTGTGTCGACTTGTTTGATGAGGAGGCTTATGTGGAGGCGGAGCAGGTGCCGATAAATGTGATGTCACCCCCTGCGGGGCCGACACCAGAGTGGGTGGATATGTGGAAGGTATTAACCGACAGTGTCAACTCCTTGCATAAAAGGCTGGATGACGTAACAGCCATGGGACAGCCGGCTTCTCAGCCCGCGCCTGCCCAGGCGTCTCAAAGGCCATCAGGGGCTCAAAAACGCCCGCTACCTCAGATGGCAGACACAGATGTCGACACGGAGTCTGACTCCAGTGTCGACGAGGTTGAGACATATACACAATCCACTAGGGGCATCCGTTGCATGATTTCGGCAATGAAAAATGTGTTACACATTTCTGACATTAACCCAAGTACCACTAAAAAGGGGTTTTATGTTTGGGGAGAAAAAGCAGCCAGTGTTTTGTTCCCCCATCAGATGAATTGAATGAAGTGTGTGAAGAAGCGTGGGTTTCCCCCGATAAGAAACTGGTAATTTCTAAAAAGTTACTGATGGCGTACCCTTTCCCGCCAGAGGATAGGTCACGTTGGGAGATATCCCATAGGGGGGATAAGGCGCTCACACGTTTGTCAAAAAAGGTGGCACTGCCGTCTCAGGATACGGCCACCTTGAAGGAGCCTGCTGATAGAAAGCAGGAGGAAATCCTGAAGTCTGTATATACACACTCAGGTACTATACTGAGACCTGCAATTGCCTCAGCATGGTGGTGTAGTGCTGCTACAGCGTGGTCTGATACCCTGTCAGATAATATTGTTACCCTCGACAGGGATACTATTTTGCTAACCATAGAGCATATTAAAGACGTCGTCTTATATATGAGGGATGCACAGAGGGATATTTGCCGGCTGGCATCCAGAATTAATGCAATGTCCATTTCTGCCAGGAGGGTATTATGAACCCGGCAGTGGACAGGTGATGCTGATTCTAAAAGGCACATGGAGATTCTGCCTTATAAGGGTGAGGAATTGTTTGGGGATGGTCTCTCGAACCTCGTATCCACAGCAACAGCTGGGAAGTCAAAATTTTTACCTAAGGTTCCCTCACAGCCTAAGAAAGCACCGTATTATCAGGTACAATCCTTTCGGCCTCAGAAAAGCAAGCGGGTCCAAGGCGCTTCCTTTCTGCCAGAGGCAAGGGAAGAAGGAAAAAGGCTGCACCAGACAGCCAGTTCCCAGGATCAAAAATCTTCCCCCGCTTCCTCTAAGTCCACCGCATGACGCTGGGCTCCACAGGCTGAGCCAGGTGCGGTGGGGGCGTGTCTCCGGAACTTCAGCAACCAGTGGGCTCGCTCACAGATGGATCCCTGGGTTCTGCAAGTAGTATCACAGGGATACAAGCTGGAGTTCGAGGCGACTCCCCCTCGCCGTTACCTCAAACCAGCCTTGCCTGCTGCCCTCAGAGAAAGGGAGGTAGTACTGGCGGTAATTCACAAGCTGTATCTTCAGCAGGTGATAATCAAGGTACCCCTCCTTCAACAGGGACGGGGTTACTATTCCACAATGTTGTGGTGCCGAAACCACACGGTTCGGTGAGAGCCATTCTAAATTTAAAATCCTTGAACATTTATATAAAAAAGTTCAAGTTCAAAGTACCTCAAGGTTGTGGTACAGGACTGTCATTACCAATTCCAGACGTTGCCGTCTGGTCTGTCCACGGCACCGTGGGTATTTACCAAGGTAATGGCCGAAATGATGATGTTCCTCCGAAAGAAGGGAGTCATGATTATTCCGTACTTGGATGATCTCCTTATAAAGGCGAGGTCCAAAGAGCAGTTGCTAGTCGGCGTGGCACTATCTCAGGAAGTGCTGCATCAGCACGGCTGGATTCTGAATATCCCAAAGTCGCAGCTGATTCCTGCGACGCGTCTGCTGTTCTTGGGCATGATTCTGGACACAGAACAGAAGAAGATATTTCTCCCAGAGGAGAAGGCCCAGGAATTATCATCTCTGGTCAGGGACCTCCTGAAACCAAAGCAGGTGTTGGTGCATCACTGCACGCGAGTCCTGGGAAAGATGGTAGCTTCTTACGAAGCAAGTCCCTTCGGCAGATTCCATGCAAGGATCTTCCAGTGGGATCTGTTGGACAAGTGGTCCGGATCGCATCTCCAGATGCATCGGTTAATCACCCTGTCCCCGAGGGCCAGGGTGTCTCTGCTGTGGTGGCTGCAGAGTGCTCATCTGCTCGAAGGCCGCAGATTCGGCATACAAGACTGGGTCCTGGTGACCACGGATGCAAGCCTCCGAGGTTGGGGGGCAGTCACCCAGGGAAGAAACTTCCAAGGACAATGGTCAAGTCAGGAAACTTCCCTACACATAAATATTCTGGAACTAAGGGACATTTACAACGCCCTGAGTCAAGCAGAACCCCTGCTTCAAAACCAACCGGTTCTGATTCACTCAGACAACATCACTGCGGTCGCCCATGTACACCGCCAGGGCGGCACAAGAAGCAGGGTGGCAATGGCAGAAGCCACAAGGATTCTTTGATGGCGGAGAATCACGTGATAGCACTGTCAGCAGTGTTCATTCCGGGAGTGGACAACTGGGAAGCAGACTTCCTCAGCAGGCACGACCTCCACCCGGGAGAGTGGGGACTTCATCCAGAAGTCTTCCAGCTGATTGTGAACCGTTGGGAACGGCCACAGGTGGACATGATGGCGTCCCGCCTCAACAAAAAGCTACAAAGATATTGCGCCAGGTCAAGGGACCCTCAGGCGATAGCTGTGGACGCTCTAGTGACACCGTGGGTGTACCAGTCGGTTTATGTGTTCCCTCCTCTTCCTCTCATACCCAAGGTACTGAGAATAATAAGAAGGAGAGGAGTAAGAACTATACTCATTGTTCCGGATTGGCCAAGAAGAGCTTGGTACCCAGAACTTCAAGAAATGATCTCAGAGGACCCTTGGCCTTTGCTGCTCAGACAGGACCTGCTACTGCAGGGGCCCTGTCTGTTCCAAGACTTACCGCGGCTGCGTTTGACGGCACGCCGGTTGAACACCGGATCCTAAAGGAAAAGGGCATTCCGGAGGAAGTCATTCCTACGCTGATTAAAGCTAGGAAGGATGTGACTGCAAAACATTATCACCACATATGGCGGAAATATGTTGCTTGGTGTGAGGCCTGGAAGGCCCCAACGGAGGAATTTCAGCTGGGTCAATTTCTGCACTTCCTACAGTCAGGGGTGACTATGGGCCTCAAATTGGGTTCCATTAAGGTCCAGATTTTGGCTCTGTCGATTTTCTTCCAAAAAGAACTGGCTTCACTGCCTGAAGTTCAGACTTTTGTTAAAGGAGTGCTGCATATTCAGCCCCCTTTTGTGGCACCTTGGGATCTCAACGTGGTGTTGGATTTCCTAAAGTCGCATTGGTTGAGCCACTTAAAACCGTGGAGCAAAAATATCTCACGTGGAAAGTGGTCATGCTGTTGGCCTTGGCTTCGGCCAGGCGTGTATCAGAATTGGCGGTTTTGTCATGTAAAAGCCCTTTTCTGATTTTTCATATGGATAGGGCGGAATTGAGGACTCGTTCGCAATTTCTTCCTAAGGTGGTATCAGCGTTTCATTTGAACCAACCTATTGTGGTGCCTGTGGCTACTCGGGACTTGGAGGATTCCAAGTTGCTGGACGTAGTCAGGGCCCTGAAAATCTATGTTTCCAGGATGGCTAGAGTCAGGAAAACTGACTCGCTATTTATCCTGTATGCACCCAACAAGCTGGGTGCTCCTGCTTCAAAGCAGACTATTGCTCGCTGGATCTATAGCACGATTCAACTTGCACATTCTGCGGCTGGACTGCCGCATCCTATATCAGTAAATGCCCATTCCACGAGGAAGGTGGGCTCTTCTTGGGCGGCTGCCCGAGGGGTCTCGGCTTTACAGCTTTGCCGAGCTGCTACTTGGTCGGGTTCAAACACATTTGCAAAGTTCTACAAGTTTGATACCCTGGCTGAGGAGGACCTTGAGTTTGCTCATTCGGTGCTGCAGAGTCATCCGCACTCTCCCGCCCGTTTGGGAGCTTTGGTATAATCCCCATGGTCCTTACGGAGTTCCCAGCATCCACTAGGACGTCAGAGAAAATAAGAATTTACTCACCGGTAATTCTATTTCTCGTAGTCCGTAGTGGATGCTGGGAGCCCATCCCAAGTGCGGATTGTCTGCAATACTTGTATATAGTTATTGCCTAACTAAAGGGTTATTGTTATGAGCCATCTTTTCGTGAGGCTCAGTTGTTATTCATACTGTTAACTGGGTATGGTATCACGTGTTGTACGGTGTGATTGGTGTGGCTGATATGAGTCTTACCCGGGATTCCAAATCCTTTCCTTATTGTGTCAGCTCTTCCGGGCACAGTTTCCCTAACTGAGGTCTGGAGGAGGGGCATAGAGGGAGGAGCCAGTGCACACCAGATAGTACCTAATCTTTCTTTTAGAGTGCCCAGTCTCCTGCGGAGCCCGCTATTCCCCCATGGTCCTTACGGAGTTCCCAGCATCCACTACGGACTACGAGAAATAGAATTACCGGTGAGTAAATTCTAATTTTCTCTGTGGTGGCCCTCTTGTTAGATAGGAGGAAGCAGTGATAAGTCCTTTCTTAGGCAAACAAGGAGTGATCACAGATTTACAAAGAGATCCCCAAGTTTTTATATTGTAGCAAATACTGGATACCATAAACTGTAATTGAATCAGAGACTGAATTACCATGGCTGTGTCATGCTGTATTGTGATACCCCATCAAATGGCCCTCTGTGTAGATTTGGGTGTGGTTCATCAAATCGACAGTGTCTAGGTCGACAGGTCTAAAGGTCGACATGAGGATTTTTTTTTTTGTCGTTTTCTTCGTTCCAATCGTAGTCCATGTGGATCGTTAAGTATGAAAAAATTCAAAAAAAGAATTTTTTTTTGAAAAACTCATGTCGACCTTTAGACCTGTCGACCTAGCACATGTCGACCTAGAAACCCTGTCGACCTTCCATCCATGTCGACCTAGTGACTGTCGACCTATAGTGGTCGACCTAAACATTGTTGACCTAGACACTGTCGATCTTCAGACCGGATCCCGTAGATATATGGGTATCACACTTGTTTTAAAAAGGGAGCTTATCTGTGCTGCCTGATACCCCAATAATATATATGTGTATGGGTCATTATTTATGGTAATATAATGTCAGACAAAGTTGTTTTAATCTATAATGCAGATAATTCCCAGCATCCTTGGCAGTTGCTCATGATGTCAGGAGCAGGTCACATGAGCGGTGTCAGGTGGTACAGGAAGGGACAGTTGTTGGCAGTTGAGGAGCCCTGCGGTAACACTGGGAGGATATGTTGTGCTGCTGAATCTGGCAGTGTGAGGGCATATCTGGAACTGTGGGGGCATATCTGGCACTATGAAGGCATATCTGGCACTGTGGGGGCATATCTGGCAGTATGAGGGCATATCTGGCACTGTGGGGGCATATCTGGCACTGTGGGGGCATATCTGGCACTATGAGGGCATATCTGGCACTGTGGGGGAATATCTGGCAGTATGAGGGCATATCTGGCACTGTGGGGGCATATCTGGCACTATGAGGGCATATCTGGCACTGTGAGGGCATATCTGGCACTGTGGGGGCATATCTGGCAGTGTGAGGGCATATCTGGCACTGTGGGGGCATATCTGGCACTATAAGGGCATATCTGGCACTGTGGGGGCATATCTGGCACTGTGGGGGCATATCTGGCACTATGAGGGCATGTCTGGCACTGTGGGGGAATATCTGGCAGTATGAGGGCATATCTGGCACTGTGGGGACATATCTGGCACTATGAGGACATATCTGGCACTGTGGGGGCATATCTGGCACTGTGGGGGCATATCTGGCACTGTGGGGGCATATCTGGCACTATGAGGGCATATCTGGCACTGTGGGGGAATATCTGGCACTATGAGGGCATATCTGGCACTGTGGGGGCATATCTGGCACTATGAGGGCATATCTGGCACTGTCGGGGCATATCTGGCAATGTGAGGGCATATCTGGCACTGTGGGGGCATATATGGCACTATGAGGGCATATCTGGCACTGTGGGGGCATATCTGGCAGTATGAGGGCATATCTGGCACTGAGGGCTGTGTACGGCTAAAGCTGCATTTCCCACCCTAGGCTTATACTCGAGTCAATAAGTTTTCCCAGGTTTTTGTGGTAAAATTAGGTGCCTCGGCTTATATTCGGGTCGACTTATACTCGAGTATATACGGTATATCATAGTCACTGGCACTGTATGTGTGACAGGAGAAAGTGAGACAGGCTAAGCAGACACTGAATAACTTCTCTAAATCCTTTACATAATGGTCCAAGTGAGAGGGACAGTAAGAGTCAATAGCTCAGACAAGATTTTACCCTCATTGCAAGTAATGTTCTTCATGAGCACCTATGAGCACCGACGTAAATGAGCTCAGCTGAACTGTATTGTATGGACAACTTGTGGATTATTATCATATACAGTGGGGCAAAAAAGTATTTGGACAGCCACCGATTGTGCAAGTTGACCCACTTAAAAAGACGAGAGAGGTCTGTAATTTCCATCATAGGTACACTTCAACTGTGAGAGACAGAATCTGAAAAAAAACTAGGAAATCACATAGTATGATTTTTAAACAATTTATTTGTATATTCTTGTGGAAAATAAATATTTGGACAATCAAAAAGTTTAAGGGTGTGTACACACGGTGAGATTTTCTTCTTTCGATTTTGACTATACAGTCAAAATCGCAAGAAAAGTTAGTGCAGATCGCAAGGTGAAAGTCACCTTGCGATCCCGATTCGATCCCGATGCGCGGTCCCGCCAGGTCGGCATCGCAAGAAAAGATAGACTGTGCAGGCAAGTCAATCCTTGCTAGATCGGTGTACTATCTAGTTCATCTCAATGATATCTCACATAAGACAAAATCGTAAGCAACATAGGGCCTAATTCTGAGTTGATCGCAGCAGCAAGTTTGTTAGCAATTGGGCAAAACCATGTGCACTGCAGGGGAGGCAGATATAACATGTGCAGAGAGAGTTAGATTTGGGTGTGGTGTGTTCAATCTGCAATCTAATTTGCAGTGTAAAAATAAAGCAGCCAGTATTTACCCTGCACAGAAACAAAATAACCCACACAAATCTAACTCTCTCTGCACATGTTATATCTGCCTCCCCTGCAGTGCACATGGTTTTGCCTAACTGCTAAAAAATGTCCTGCTGCGATCAACTTGGAATTACCCCCATAGTCCATATCTCAAGAAAAGTTAGTCAAAATCAGTGGTGCTGGGCTCCGGGAAGTTCAAGGCAAATCGCAAGTGAAAATCGGGCATAGCAAGGATCTCACCGTGTGTACACACCCTAACTCAATACTTTGTAATATAACCTCGGTTGGCAATTACCAGGGACGTGCAGTCAGGGGAGGCAGTGCCTCCCCTGTGATTATTAAAATAATAAAAAGAAGATACTTATGACACATATTCTGTGTCATAAGTATCTTCTTTATTGAATCCTAATCATTTTACTGCTTTAAAGCAGTTTGGGAGGCACTGACAGCAGGTGCCTCCCGTGGATAATGGGAACGGGACAGTGCGGGGGGCGGAGCCCAGCACTGGGCTGTAAAAGCCCATGAAAAACCATAGGGAAAGCGGCACTGTTGCAAGTGCCTCGCTGACAGGGACACCACCCCCATGTCAGCGAGGCACCTGTGATTGGACAGCGGATCCAGGGCTGGATCTGCTTGTCCAATCACCCACATGCGGCGCTGGAGGCGGCGGGTCCCGGCGTTAATGATAGCCGGGAGTAGCGGTGGGCAGTGTGTCTGCGGCTTCCCCCCCCCCCTTCCCGTCCTCCTGCTCCGGCTCCCGCTCACCTTACCAGCGGCGGTGGCGGTCCTGCGGAGTGTGCAGCTCTCCCCCCCGTCCTCCCCCTCTGGCTCCGTCCTCCCGGCTCCCGATCACCTGACAGGCAGCAGCGGTGGCTTGTGCGGCTGTCCTCCTCCCGCCGGCTCCAGCAGCAGCAGCAGCAGCAGCAGGTTAGTTCCGTGTCTCTCTTCTCTTCTGCTCCTTTCTCTCTTTCTCTTTCTCTCTCTCTCTCTCTCTCTCTCTCTCTCTCTCTCTCTCTCTCTTCTTTCCCCCTCCTGTGGATCATATGTAACTATAATGTTCATTTTTACAGGTACCCCTTTGGATTCTACTGGACAAGTGGACGTGACTGGCGTGGGATGTAGGTAAGTATGTGTGAGTGTGTCAGTGTGTTTTAATAAAATTTTACTGTCACGGTGTGTGTGTTTGTGTTTTTATTTGGGTATTTTTGTTGTTGTAGAACTACAGGTACCAGCGAGCCCGTTATTTCCCCGCCTGCTGGTACTTGAGGTGCTCCAAGTACCAGCAAGCGGTGGAGGCTTGCTGGGCCTTGTAGTTCCACAACAAAAAACAATATTCTTTTTTTACACACATGGCTATCAGCCCGGCACCCACCGCCCAGGGTGCTGGGGACAGCCTCGGGCTTCACCACTGGCCCTTGGGTGCCTGGAGGGGGGGGGACCCCTTGATTTAAGGAGTCCCCACTCCTCCAGGGTACCCCGGCCAGAGGTGACTAGTTGGGGGGGTAATGCCATGGCCGCAGGGACCAATATAAAAGTGTCCCCCGGCTGTGGCATTATCTCTCTGGCTAGTGGAGCCCGGTGCTGGTTTTAAAAATACGGGGGACCCCTACATCTTTTGTCCCCCGTATTTTTGGAACCAGGACCGGACTAAGAGCCCGGTGCTGGTTGTTTAAATACGGGGAACCTCTGTCCAATTTTTTCCCCAGTATTTAAACAACCAGGACTGGCTCAAAGAGCCCGAGGCTGGTTATAATTAGGAGGGGGGACCCCACGCATTTTTTTTTAACCCATTCAGACCCTTCTCCATTAAGTTAATGGAAGCCCTGGACAACAAAATTGCATTCATGTCCTCCTCCCACTCCCTTCCCAGTCCCAAACACAATTTTATTTTATTTTCTATAAAAATGTACACTATATCACAAGTATGATGAGCAGGCAGCGGGCATTGGCGGCATCGGACTGAGATAGAAATTAGTGGCGGAGGGCTGGGTCAGTTGATTGTGGGCGAGTTTGTAAGCCATTGGCGGTGGCAGCGGGTACCGGCTCAGAGGCAGTAGCGGGCAATGGCTCGGCGGTGGTAGGGGTCATCGGCAGGATTCGGCGGACATTATGGCTGCAGTGCCTCACTAGCCACTGACCTCACCGCACGCCACTGGCAATTACAGAGGTCAAACGTTTCCTGTAGTTCTTGACCAGGTTTGCACACAATGTAGCAGGTATTTTGGCCCACTCTTCCATGCAGATCTTCTCTAGATCTGTCATGTTTTGGGGCTATTGCCGGGCAACACGGACTTTCAACTCTCTCCACAGATTTTCTATTGGGTTGAGGTCTGAAGACTGGTTAGGCCACTCCAGGCAATACTGAAAACCACTCTGCGCTATTATTATCAATCAGGCTTTGAAATAAAGTGAAATCACATGTACACACAACATATTATTTAATAGATCAATCGCATCAATCAGTATATAATATAAATGCAATCACCATATAACATTAATCAATACAAAATGTATACAAAAAATTCATACCACTTACATATAATTATATAAAGCACAACAAACTCCTGATGCTAATGCCGGCTCTTTAAGCTAATTTGAATGGAGGTAGATCAGCTTATTTTCTAAACTGTATGAAGACTTTTATGAGTGACACCTCACTACAGTAGCCACGATGTATGAGAAATAAATGTCCTCGTTCTCTAGAATTAATACGGATAAAATATCTTCAATATATTCCTTTGGCAGGTGCAGGAAAAAGGGTATTAGACCTAATGGTCACAACTGAGTCAATAATGCGTTGGTCCCAAAAGACCAGTGTGCCAATTGTGCAATTAGTTCCAAAGTGCACGGACAAGCCGCCTATATGCTGTAACACGCTCACCCTCTGTATTGGTTCATGCGGTGAGTCCAGCTGAACGTATGCTGTGTTAAATCTGCCAGGTGCGGCTAGGAGGTTCCGGATATCTCCGTCCTCCAAGATGTAATTGCCGCTGCAGTTTCCAAATGCCACTGATAGAAAAGGCTGGCGTCCGGCGTTACAGTGTTTGTGCAAGGATGTCCACAATAACGGTAGCACTGTCACCAACTGTCCCTTCTCCCCTAATGCGTTTCGCTCATTCCTGGAGCTTTTTCAAAGCTCTCTGGTCTTGGCCATGGTGGAGAGGTAGCAGTCTGACTGTTTGAGGGTGTGGACAGCTGTCTTTTATACAGATAACCAGTTCAAACAGGTGCCATTAATACAGGTAATGAGTGGAGGATAGAAGAGCGTCTTAAAGAAGAAGTAACAGGTCTGTGAGAGCCAGAAATCTTGCTGCTTGGTAGGTGTCCAAATATTTATTTTCCACAAGAATATACAAGTAAATTGTTTAAAAATCCTACAATGTGATTCCCTGTGGGTTTTTTTTTTCCAGACTCTGTCTCTCACAGTTGAAGTGTACCTATGATGGAAATTACAGGTATAAAGGTATGTGTTTGTGTACATTGTTGTATCCTGACGAAAGTTTTTTGATTAAAACTGAAACGTTGATCTATTCAAGGCTCGTTTGCCGTTATATTACTGCTTCATTAAGACCTGTGAGTGCCGCCAGCTTTTTTCCATTTACATATTCCACTTTCAGTGGTAAGGAAGGCACCCAGGCACTTACTAACCTGTTGGACGGAGTGCCAGCCATTACAGAGACTTTGCATGCGTTCCTGTATTGTGGATCGGATTGGACCGTTTCCTATCTACAGGAATTCGGCGAGGCACCCACCGCGTTTTCTATCTACAGTCAAGGCTCCTTTCTACAGACTATTCAGTCTGACAGAATTGACTTTTTAACTCACCTTGGTGTTATGTCACAGGAGGAGATCACCCCCCAAGTGAGCGGATTCCGGAATATTACTTTACCACATGGGGAGACCCTCAGCTTCTCAGATGCAGAAGCCAATTCCATTTATTTCAAGGAAAATCTACACACATCAGGAGGAGATTTATCGTCTGAACAGATTTACCATGAATTACTTCGTCTAAAGAAGAAAGAGGTCGATTATTTTATGCATGGTGTCACACTCTCGGACTACCATCGCATGAAACAAATTCCGAGAGGATTTGGGGTTAAAAACATCCCCACCATTGGGAAAAATAACCCCGAGTTTTGTAGAAGGTGGGTAGCTGTACTAAATAAGTGCAGCTACGACCTTATTCTACTGGTGATTGAAGAATTAGCCAGAGAATTAAATTCCATCAAATCCAAAATTACTACTTTTGAATCCCTGCACAAAGATAGCCTTATTCGAGACGTGGACACCGATTGGCTATCTAAACTCAGTGAACAAGTGGACACATATAAACGCAATCTGGTGAAATACAAAAGGGAAAAACGTACTAAAGTGCAACGCGACTATCAAGAATGTAATGTATACTCATGGGCACAGAATCCAGGTGGCAATACCCGCAGCCGTCTTCGACCGCCACATAGGAGATTTAGACCTCTAGATACGGACTCCTCTAGTGCTGAGTACACCTCTCAGAGTGAAATTGATGATCACATCTCCTCAAAATCTGGGAAACCCCCTTTAGGGGTTCGCACCCGTGCGCAGCGCGAGGACAACACCGGACCCGCACGAGGCGCGGCGGGCAAGGGCAGAGGGACCGGGCCAAAGAAGCCAAAGGGACGCAAGTAACAGCGGTCTTCAATTTATCTAACCGGGTCCTTAATTCTGCAGAAATGTCTGTACTCAGTAAAGGGTTATCGTTTGTACCCTCAGCACCTTTCAACGATATCCAATGGAAAATAGACTCCTATAAATTTGCCCGCTCATTACGCATTAAAGAACATTTTGAAAAATCACCTCCTACTGCATTGTCTGCAAGTACCCCTATACCCGCATGTATCAAAAAGTAAATCTAGATTCGACCCTCCGTCGAATAATCCATCTATTAAATGTTTTACTAGAACTCTAGATAGGGTCGTTTCAGCACACACTAAACAGAAGTTGCCCTCACGTAACAACTTATCTCATGAGGAACGACAGGCTATACAAGACCTTAGGAATGACCGAGATTTGGTCATTCGCCCAGCAGACAAGGGAGGGGGGATTGTCGTACAAAACCTTACCGACTATAAGAAAGAGATTTATTCACAATTGCAGGATGAGAATGTGTATGAGGCCCTACAGGGTGATCCTACTCAGCAATATAAGGAGGAGCAAGAATCCATCATGAAACAAGCAGTTGACAATGGCACCATCACAGCACAAGTAAGTCGTAATTTACTTCAAGATTTCCCTGTTGCACCTGTATTATACACCATACCTAAGTTGCACAAAAACCCCACTTGTCCCCCAGGTCGGCCCATCATTGCGGCCCGAGACTCCATATATTACAAAATCTCTCAGTACTTAGATTCATACCTCCAACCACTCATTCAAGCACATGACATGTTTCTGAAAGACTCCACCACTCTGATTAATAAGCTTGCTCTTCTTTCTCCAGTTCCTGACAACAGCGTACTGTGTACACTAGATGTTGTTTCTCTGTATACCAACATTCCACAAGATGAGGGCATACAGGCAGTGAAACTATTCCTCACTGACAATCCCATGTATACTGGACCTGATCTGACCTTTTTCTTGACACTGTTGAATCTGACATTAAAACGTAATTACTTTCTATTTGACAACAGATGGTTTCGCCAGCGGCGGGGCTGCGCGATGGGATCTTGCGTCTCTCCGTCGCTGGCGAACATCTACATGTTTAAAATTGAATAAAAACTGATCTTTTGCAACAGTGAAATATCAGGTGATCTGTTATGGATCACACGTTATATAGATGATTTGTTGCTTATTTGGACAGGCAGCAAACATCAGTTAGATCTACATTTGTCCCACATTAACACTCTGGACCCCACCATCAAATTCACCTGGGATATTAGTGAGTCACAGGTCCATTACCTAGATGTGAACATCTCACTAGAACAGGGTAAAATTCACACAGGCCTGTATAAAAAGCCCACAGATCGCAACACATATTTACATGCACAGAGTCAACATCCACCTGCTTGTATCAGAGGTCTGCCATTTTCACAATTCCTACGAGTCTGTAGAATTTCAGATGTACAAGAGAATGCCATAGCTGATATTGATGCTATGATATTACAATTTCTACAACGTGGATATAAATATACAGATTTACAGTTGGCAAAAAAGAAAGCATTAGCCATCCCTAGGATTCAATTATTAGCACCGACGGGGGCTAAAAATGCACTTGTCAAGAAGCATGTGTTTGTGCAAGAATATCATCCTCACAGTACTACCATCATTAAAACTGCAAAAGAACTCTGGCCAGTAGTAGCGCTTGATCCAGATCTACAGTTTGCCAGCAAGACTAAAATCTTACCAAGTTTTACCAGGAATAAGAATCTGAAAGATCTTCTTGTGAGAAATGATATTTCCACTAAAAATACAGGACAGTCTCATTTCTTAAGCCGCAAACCAGGATGTTATAGATGCACTGGCTGCATAACTTGCAGTTATATGGAAACCGGTAAGGATTTTTACCATCCACATTCCGGAGTCCGTATCCCCATCAAACATATTCTGACTTGCAGCACCAGATATGTCATCTACTACATCCGATGTCCCTGCGGACTTTTCTACATAGGAAAGACTACATGCACGTTTAAAGAGAGGATGGCAACACACAGAATAGCCATTAGACAGGCACTGGAGGGTGGTAATCAGGACCAGCCAGTTGCGAGACATTTTAAAACACATCAGCATAATCTGTCCTCACTTAAATATAAAATTATCGATCATGTCCCCATGAACATCAGAGGGGGAGACAGGGGTAAGCAACTCCTTCGTTTAGAGACGCGCTGGATCCACAAACTGAACACGGTTGCACCAGCGGGCCTCAACGAATATATTTCTTGGAATTGTTTTATGTAACCATTTACATTGTGCAGTAGAAGAAATAGATATATGTTGGATAGAGATTTTATTCTATTTGCATTTTCAGCTAATTAATTTCTGATGCTGCACAGCATATACCTGTGAACACCTTGCATATGTTATAATTTTAGGCTGTTTGTCTAGATGACCTTTTTCAGGCACTTCGGTGCTTTAATATGCTCAGACCTTATTACTATTTTTTGCTTGGTCTGGTTTTCATTATATCATTAACTTATATATAGTTATTTTTCCTTGTGTCTGAGATATACTGCTCACTGGCCTTTTTTCCCTCCGTTCTATGTATTTTTCTTCACTAACTGGTAGTGTGGTGTTATATCACATCTAGTTTCACGATTTTTGTTTTCTGTTTGGGTCTCCTAGCAACGGCTGACGGTGTTGTAGTCTTCACACTGGTCGCAGAGGAAGTGACGTCACTCACCTCGGCCGCGGCTCCGGGACCACGAGTCAGCACTGTGGTTTTCTTCTATAAAGGTATGTGTTTGTGTACATTGTTGTATCCTGACGAAAGTTTTTTGATTAAAACTGAAACGTTGATCTATTCAAGGCTCGTTTGCCGTTATATTACTGCTTCATTAAGACCTGTGAGTGCCGCCAGCTTTTTTCCATATATATATATATATATATATATATATATATATATATTGTGACAAGAACACTGGGATAGTGTTTGAGGGCAGGTATGTTTGTCTCAGGTTCTTGTATTACATGTTTTAGAAAATGAAAACTTCTAGGAAAATGCTTTTGTTTTGTTAGAACCTTTTCAGTTTGCTGGAAAAGCTGGATAAGGGCCCGAGAGAGAGATAGGGCGAGTTCCAGACATTGGGCCCAGTTCGGATCTTTGGCCTCAGAGGGCTAATCAGGGCTTTCAGCTGTGCAAGAGTCTTATAGGGCTTCTAGCCTGATTAATGTGTGCAGACTGCCTGGGAAGACTGCAGGATCTCTGTGAGAGAAACACGCTTCCTGATACAAGTGAGCTAAACAGTGTTTACTGGAGAACTATGTGTTTTTGTTTAGTGATAGTTAGGAACATCTTGTGTTTAGTTAGTGCCGGACAGGCAAAGTATTTTCTTTTGGTGTTTGTTTTATTTTCTGTATAATAAAACTGGCTGGGGCCAGTTGTACCAGAAACTGGACTTGTGTGGTTCCTCAGCTGCTGCGTGCTGCTATTTATCCCAGGAAATGGCACCTTGCACCCTTACAGTGTTACAACTTGGTGGAGAATGCGAGCATGCCCTTCTGCGCATAAGTGAAAGCAGCAGCTTTGTGAGGCCTGCAGAAAACGGTGGTTTATGCAGATACAGCCCAGTGTGAAGTTACTGAGACTCGCCCTGAGGATTTGATATATGTCCTGGGTAAAAGCAGCTACAAAGCCGCCTGAAAAGTCTGTCGATATGGAGGAACTGCTCAAAGCCTTGCTGCAAGCTACAGCGGCTCAGCAGGAGGCCAACAGACAGCAGCAGGTGGCAATGGAGGAAATTTGGAGACTACAGCGAGAGGCCTTAACAGAAGTGGTGCAGAGCCTTGCAGCCCGGATTGGAGATATGGCCGTCAGTGCTCCGACCAGCTCTAGTTCTATACGGGCCAGTCACTTCCTGCAGAAAATTACAGAGGCTGATGATGTGGAGGCCTACCTGACCACGTTTGAAAGGACTGCCGAGTGTGAGAACTGGCCGAAAGCACAGTGGGCCAGTCTGCTGGCACCTTTTCTGTCAGGTGAGGCCCAAAAAGCGTACTTTGATTTAAGCCCTGCTGAGGCTCGGGACTATGATAAACTCAAGACTGAGATCCTGACCCGCCTGGGAGTCACGCTGTCAATAGGAGCACAACGGGTGCACCGTTGGGTGTACGCCATGGAGAAGCCTCCTCGCTCCCAGATGCACGACCTTATTCAGCTAACAAAAAAATGGTTACAGCCAGAGACATTAACTGGTCCCCAGATGGTTGAAAGAGTCGTCATGGACCGCTACTTGAGATCTTTGCCCATGGTCCTGCGCAAGTGGGTGAGCCATGGGAATCCGGGTACTGCTGACCAATTAGTGGACATGGTAGAGAGGTATTTGGCAGCAGAGGAACTACTGATGACCACCCAGCAACCCATAGATCCTCGACAGCGCCCTTCAGTAAAGACTGGTAAGACTGTTCCGTGGGAAAACGTTGCTGGGCGGTTAAGAGAACGCAAGGCTGGAGAGACTGTAAACACTGGCCCTGGAGACAGGCCAATGGGGCTAGAACGGTCTATGCTGCCCAAACGGGTTGATAATCGCGTGGTTAAATGTTTTAGGTGTGGTATGCCAGGTCATGTTATTGCCAATTGCCCAGTCACACAAGAACCCATGCAATGTGATGCTGCCTTTGAATGTCACAGAATGTCTTTCTTTGCTAGGTTAGCCTGTACTGTGGTACCTTCACCTGTGCTGGAAAAACAAATGTGTGATGTGTTCTTAGAGGGTAACTGGGTAGAGGCCTTGCTAGATTCAGGAAGTTTAGTTACCCTCGTGAAAGCTGGGTTAGTGAACCCCTTAAAGGTCCAGCAAATACCTATTGGGGTAACTTGCATACATGGGGATACCCAACATTATGTCACTGCTGAAGTGAATATAGAAACTTGTTGTGGGTCAGCAATTGTTAAAGTAGGACTGGTCCCCACCTTGGTGCATGAGGCCATAATAGGGAGGGATTTTCCTCATTTTTGGAAACTGTGGGAATCACGGTTATCAACAGATGTGAGAAGTAAAGAGCCAGTTGATAATACCGGTAATTTTATGGATGCACGTGTGTCTTCGGAACTTTCTGACCCTTTGCCTTTTGCTAGTTTGGCTGGGGAAGTGACAGATGGGGAGTCCAGTGAGGACCCTCTTGCTGGGAACAGAGACATAGCAGTTAGAACTGAGAGCGTGCCTGACCTGGAGGTAAAGAAGGATCTGTTTGCGTCTTAACAGTTAAAGGATCCTACCTTAATAAAGGCTAGAGAGAATGTTAAGGTTGTTCATGGGGAACCTGTGGTACCAGGTGACAGGATTACGTATCCCCACATGGCCATCTGTAATGAGCTCTTGTACCACATTGTCAAAAGGGGTGAGGATGTGGTGGAACAGCTGGTAGTTCCCCAGCCTTATCGGAGAACGGTACTAGATTTAGCTCATAGTCACATTACCGCAGGACATTTAGGGGCAGAAAAAACCACTGAAAGAGTTTTACAAAGGTTCTTTTGGCCAGGGGTTTATAAAGAAGTGTCTGAATATTGTTCTTCCTGTCCTGAATGCCAGTATCATGCCCCTAGACCCCATTTCAGGAGCCCACTAGTTCCCATGCCTAATATAGAGGTCCCGTTTGACAGAATAGCCATGGATCTCGTGGGGCCCTTGTTAAAGTCTGCTCGGGGCCATCAGTATATCCTGGTAATTATGGACTATGCCACTCGATATCCTGAGGCTGTCCCTTTACGCACTATCAAAACCAAGGATATAGCTAGGGAGCTGGTGCAGGTTTTTAGTAGAGTGGGAATACCAAAAGAAATTTTGACAGACCAAGGTACTCCATTTATGTCAAGGATCATGAAAGAATTGTGCAAATTATTTAAGGTCACTCACCTCAGGACGTCCATCTACCATCCCCAAACTGACGGGTTGGTGAAAAGGTTTAATAAAAAATTAAAAAGTATGTTAAAAAAGGTTGTTGAGAGAGATGGGAAAAACTGGGATTGTTTGTTGCCCTACTTGTTAATGGCCATCAGAGAAGTTCCTCAGTCCTCTACGGGGTTTTCTCCATTTGATTTGTTGTATGGTAGACACCCCAGAGGGCTGTTGGACATTGCCAAAGAGACGTGGGAAGGACAGCCCACTCCTTATAGAAGCGTTATTGAACATGTAACACAAATGCAGGATAGGATTGCAGCCGTGGTACCTATTGTCAGAGAGCACATGGAACAGGCCCAAAGTGCTCAACAGAAGGTCTATAACCGGAGTGCCAAGATACGGGAATTTGCTCCCGGAGATAGAGTTCTTGTTTTGGTACCCACTGTGGAAAGCAAATTCCTAGCTAAATGGCAGGGTCCATTTGAGATTAGGGAAAAAGTGAATGAGGTTAATTACAAAGTATACCAGCCGGGAAAGAGAAAACCCGAACAAATCTACCATGTTAACTTAATCAAACCCTGGAAAGATAGGTTGTCTCTGTCAGCGGAGCCTTGCCCTTCGGTGTCTTCACCTCGGTTGCTTCCCGCAGTAAAGGTGTCAGAGACATTATCAGCTGATCAGAACAATCAGGTTAAAGAATTTCTCATCCAAATTAGGGAGATATTTTCAGAGCTGCCTGGCCGAACGACCATAATAAAACATGACATTGTCACAGAACGAGGGGTCAGAGTTAATTTAAAGCCATATAGGATTCCTGAAGCTCAGCGAGAAGCTGTTTCTAAAGAAGTTAAAACCATGTTAGAACTTGGAGTCATAGAGGAATCTAACAGTGAGTGGTCCAGTCCCATAGTTCTCATCCCGAAGCCCGACGGTAGCATACGCTTCTGTAATGACTTTCGTAAGTTAAATGAGGTGTCCAAGTTTGACGCATACCCCATGCCCCGTGTGGATGAGCTTATAGAAAGGCTGGGAACAGCCAGGTTTCTCACCACGTTGGACCTGACCAAAGGTTACTGGCAAATACCTTTATCTGATAGCGCAAAAGAAAAAACAGCCTTTTCGGTTCCGGAGGGGCTGTACCAGTATAAGATGTTACCATTTGGGTTGCATGGGGCTCCAGCAACCTTTCAACGGGTGATGGATAAAATTTTGAGGCCCCATAGAAAATATGCAGCTGCCTATTTGGATGATGTGGTAATTCACAGTACAGACTGGGGGTCCCATTTGGTTAAAGTACACGCAGTACTGGACTCAATCAGAGAGGCAGGGTTAACTAGAAGTGCTGCCTCACAATGGAGGAGGTCAAATACTTGGGCTTCACCATAGGCAGAGGTCTGATTAGGCCCCAATTGAATAAAATTGATGCTATTCAAAACTGGCCTCGTCCAGTGAATAAAAAACAGTTAAGGGCTTTTTTGGGAATAACTGGGTACTATAGACGGTTTATTCCCAATTTTGCGGCCACAGCGGTGCCGTTGTCAGACCTTACCAAAGGGAAGCAGTCAAATATGGTGAAATGGAACCCTGATGCAGAAAAAGCGTTCCAAGCGTTAAAAGTGGCTTTGTCTTCACAACCGGTATTGATAACACCAGATTTTTCAAAAGAATTTGTGTTACAGAGAGATGCCTCAGAGGTAGGGATAGGGGCTGTGTTGTCCCAAACCAGAGATGGGGACGAACACCCTATCATTTATTTGAGTAGGAAGCTCAATGAGCATGAAAAAAGGTATGCCATTGTGGAAAAGGAGGCTTTGGCCATTAAGTGGGCACTAGATACCTTGAGATATTACCTCTTGGGTAGACAATGCAGACTAGTGACAGATCATGGCCCTTTAAAATGGATGTATGTAAATAGAGGCAAGAATGCTCGTGTAACTAGATGGTTTCTAGCGTTGCAGGATTTTAAGTTTACTGTCGAACATAGACCAGGTACACAATTGGCGTCCCGCATCTTCTGTTTGGGGGCTACAAGTGTTCCGGCCCCTAGGTCGAAACAGGGGAGGGGGATATGTGACAAGAACACTGGGATAGTGTTTGAGGGCAGGTATGTTTGTCCCAGGTTCTTGTCTTACATGTTTTAGAAAATGAAAACTTCTAGGAAAATGCTTTTGTTTTGTTAGAACCTTTTCAGTTTGCTGGAAAAGCTGGATAAGGGCCCTGAGAGAGAGATAGGGCGAGTTCCAGACATTGGGCCCAGTTCGGATCTTTGGCCTCAAAGAGGGCTAATCAGGGCTTTCAGCTGTGCAAGAGTCTTATAGGGCTTCTAGCCTGATTAATGTGTGCAGACTGCCTGGGAAGACTGCAGGATCTCTGTGAGAGAAACACGCTTCCTGATACAAGTGAGCTAAACAGTGTTTACTGGAGAACTCTGTGGGGGTAATTCCAAGTTGATCGCAGCAGGAATTTTTTTAGCAATTGGGCAAAACCATGTGCAGTGCAGGGGAGGCAGTTATAACATGTGCAGAAAGAGTTAGATTTGGGTGGGTTATTTTATTTCTGTGCGGGGTAAATACTGGCTGCTTTATTTTTACACTGCAAATTAGATTGCAGATTGAACACACCACACCCAAATCTAACTCTCTCTGCACATGTTATATCTGCCTCCCCTGCAGTGCACATGATTTTGCCCAATTGCTAACAAAATTCCTGCTGCGATCAACTTGGAATTACCCCCTGTGTTTTTGTTTAGTGATAGTTAGGAACATCTTGTGTTTAGTTAGTGCCGGACAGGCAAGGTATTTTCTTTTGGTGTTTGTTTTATTTTCTGTATAATAAAACTGGCTGGGGCCAGTTGTACCAGAAATTGGACTTGTGTGGTTCCTCAGCTGCTGCGTGCTGCTATTTATCCCAGGAAATGGCACCTTGCACCCTTACAGTGTTACAATATATATATATACAAACAGAAAGTTCAGCACTCACCAAAGCAAGCTCATTTCTTTTCACAACATCAATCAATAAATGATGGGGGTTTAGTTAGTGAATTGGCCAATGCACGGAAGCCTGCAAACCGCTCGCCAAGGTACCCCATCTTCATGCAGGTCCTACACTATCACAGAGTCTCAAAAATTAAAACCTAGCAACTGTATCACACATAATATAACTGCAAATATGCCCACTTGGTTTAGTGTGTATCTGCCAAATACTCCATGGCTTTTAAAGGTACACTAGTCACCTGACACTGGCTGATAAATTACTAAAGAACAGCTGACTCAGGTTTAAGATAATTGGGCTTGCATAGGGGTGCATGAACAAAGCTTGTGGCCACAGTTAATATGAGTTAACCAAAGATTAACCCTACAATATACCAACAAATATAAAACCACAGCACTCACCACCCCAGAAGCGGTGGTGTGCATGTAGCCACAAGCTTTGTTCATGCACCCCTATGCAAGCCCAATTATCTTAAACCTGAGTCAGCTGTTCTTTAGTAATTTATCAGCCAGTGTCAGGTGACTAGTGTACCTTTAAAAGCCATGGAGTATTTGGCAGATACACAGTAAACCAAGTGGGCATATTTGCAGTTATATTATGTGTGATACAGTTGCTAGGTTTTCATTTTTGAGACTCTGTGAAAGTGTAGGACCTGCATGAAGATGGGGTACCTTGGCGAGCGGTTTGCAGGCTTCCGTGCATTGGCCAATTCACTAACTAAACCCCCATCATTTATTTATTGATGTTGTGAAAATAAGTGAGCTTGCTTTGGTGAGTGCTGAACTTTCTGTTTGTATATTTTGAAGTAGGTGGCCATGGGCTACATGCACCCCACCCTATGAGTGCTGAGCGCAGACACTGCACCCCGCTTCTGGGGTGGTGAGTGCTGTGGTTTTATATTTGTTGGTACAGTTGTAGGGTTAATCTTTGGTTAACTCATATTAACTGTGGCCACAAGCTTTGTTCATGCACCCCTATGCAAGCCCAATTATCTTAAACCTGAGTCAGCTGTTCTTTAGTAATTTATCAGCCAGTGTCAGGTGACTAGTGTACCTTTAAAAGCCATGGAGTATTTGGCAGATACACAGTAAACCAAGTGGGCATATTTGCAGTTATATTATGTGTGATACAGTTGCTAGGTTTTAATTTTTGAGACTCTGTGATAGTGTAGGACCTGCATGAAGATGGGGTACCTTGGCGAGCGGTTTGCAGGCTTCCGTGCATTGGCCAATTCACTAACTAAACCCCCATCATTTATTGATTGATGTTGTGAAAATAAGTGAGCTTGCTTTGGTGAGTGCTGAACTTTCTGTTTGTATATTTTTAAGTAGGTGGCCATGGGCTACATGCACCCCACCCTATGAGTGGTGAGTGCAGACACTGCACCCCGCTTCTGGGGTGGTGAGTGCTGCGGTTTTATATTTGTTGGTATATTGTAGGGTTAATCTTTGGTTAACTCATATTAACTGTGGCCACAAGCTTTGTTCATGCACCCCTATGCAAGCCCAATTATCTTAAACCTGAGTCAGCTGTTCTTTAGTGGTTCTTCTGTGGTTTTATATTTGTTGATATATATATTAGTGATGAGCACCGGAAATTTTTCGGGTTTTGTGTTTTGGTTTTGGATTCGGTTCCGCGGCCGTGTTTTGGATTCGGACGCGTTTTGGCAAAACCTCCCTGAAATTTTTTTGTCGGATTCGGGTGTGTTTTGGATTCGGGTGTTTTTTTTTACAAAAAACCCTAAAAAACAGCTTAAATCATAGAATTTGGGGGTCATTTTGATCCCATAGTATTATTAACCTCAATAACCATAATTTCCACTCATTTCCAGTCTATTCTGAACACCTCACAATATTTTTTTTAGTCCTAAAATTTGCACCGAGGTCGCTGGATGGCTAAGCTAAGCGACACAAGTGGCCGACACAAACACCTGGCCCATCTAGGAGTGGCACTGCAGTGTCAGGCAGGATGGCACTTCAAAAAAATTGTCCCCAAACAGCACATGATGCAAAGAAAAAAAGAGGCGCACCAAGGTCGCTGTGTGACTAAGCTAAGCGACACAAGTGGCCGACACAAACACCTGGCCCATCTAGGAGTGGCACTGCAGTGTCAGACAGGATGGCACTTCAAAAAAATAGTCCCCAAACAGCACATGATGCAAAGAAAAAAAGAGGCGCACCAAGGTCGCTGTGTGACTAAGCTAAGCGACAAAAGTGGCCGACACAAACACCTGGCCCATATAGGAGTGGCACTGCAGTGTCAGGCAGGATGGCACTTCAAAAAAATTGTCCCCAAACAGCACATGATGCAAAGAAAAAAAGAGGCGCACCAAGGTCGCTGTGTGACTAAGCTAAGCGACACAAGTGGCCGACACAAACACCTGGCCCATCTAGGAGTGGCACTGCAGTGTCAGGCAGGATGGCACTTCAAAAAAATTGCCCCCAAACAGCACATGATGCAAAGAAAAATGAAAGAAAAAAGAGGTGTAAGATGGAATTGTCCTTGGGCCCTCCCACCCTTATGTTGTATAAACAGGACATGCACACTTTAACGAACCCATAATTTTAGCGACAGGGTCTGCCACACGACTGTGACTGAAATGACTGGTTGGTTTGGGCCCTCACCAAAAAAGAAGCAATCAATCTCTCCTTGCACAAACTGGCTCTACAGAGGCAAGATGTCCACCTCATCATCATCCTCCGATTCCTCACCCCTTTCACTGTGTACATCCCCCTCCTCACAGATTATTAATTAGTCCCCACTGGAATCCACCATCTCAGGTCCCTGTGTACTTTCTGGAGGTAATTGCTGGTGAATGTCTCCACGGAGGAATTGATTATAATTAATTTTAATGAACATCATCTTCTCCACATTTTCTGGAAGTAACCTCGTACGCCGATTGCTGACAAGGTGAGCGGCTGCACTAAACACTCTTTCGGAGTACACACTGGAGGGGGGGCAACTTAGGTAAAATAAAGCCAGTTTCTGCAAGGGCCTCCAAATTGCCTCTTTTTCCTGCCAGTATACGTACGGACTGTCTGACGTGCCTACTTGGATGCGGTCACTCATATAATCCTCCACCATTCTTTCAATGGTGACAGAATCATATGCAGTGACAGTAGACGACATGTCAGTAATCGTTGGCAGGTCCTTCAGTCCGGACCAGATGTCAGCACTCGCTCCAGACTGCCCTGCATCACCGCCAGCGGATGGGCTCGGAATTCTTAGCCTTTTCCTCGCACCCCCAGTTGCGGGAGAATGTGAAGGAGGAGCTGTTGACTGGTCATGTTCCGCTTGACTTGACAAGTGTCTCACCAGCAGGTCTTTGAACCTCTGCAGACTTGTGTCTGCCGGAAAGAGAGATACAACGTAGGTTTTAAATCTAGGATCGAGCACGGCGGCCAAAATGTAGTGCTCTGATCTCAACAGATTGACCACCCATGAATCCTGGTTAAGCGAATTAAGGGCTCCATCCACAAGTTCCACATGCCTAGCGGAATCGCTCTGTTTTAGCTCCTCCTTCAATGTCTCCAGCTTCTTCTGCAAAAGCCTGATGAGGGGAATGACCTGACTCAGGCTGGCAGTGTCTGAACTGACTTCACGTGTGGCAAGTTCAAAGGGTTGCAGAACCTTGCACAATGTTGAAATCATTCTCTACTGCGCTTGAATCAGGTGCATTCCCCCTCCTTTACCTATATCGTGGGCAGATGTATAGGCTTGAATGGCCTTTTGCTGCTCCTCCATCCTCTGAAGCATATAGAGGGTTGAATTCCACCTCGTTACCACCTCTTGCTTCAGATGATGGCAGGGCAGGTTCAGGAGTGTTTGGTGGTGCTCCAGTCTTCGGCACGCGGTGGCTGAATGCCGAAAGTGGCCCGCAATTCTTCGGGCCACCGACAGCATCTCTTGCACGCCCCTGTCGTTTTTTAAATAATTCTGCACCACCAAATTCAATGTATGTGCAAAACATGGGACGTGCTGGAATTTGCCCAGATGTAATGCACGCACAATATTGCTGGCGTTGTCCGATGTCACAAATTCCCTGGAGAGTCCAATTGGGGTAAGCCATTCTGCGATGATGTTCCTCAGTTTCCGTAAGAGGTTGTCAGCTGTGTGCTCTTATGGAAAGCGGTGATACAAAGCGTAGCCTGCCTAGGAACGAGTTGGCGTTTGCGAGATGCTGCTACTGGTGCCGCCGCTGCTGTTCTTGCTGCTTGAGGCAATACATCTAGCCAGTGGGCTGTCACAGTCATATAGTCCTGAGTCTGCCCTGCTCCACTTGTCCACATGTCCGTGGTTAAGTGGACATTGGGTACAACTGCATTTTTTAGGACACTGGTGACTCTTTTTCTGAGGTCTGTGTACATTTTCGGTATCGCCTGCCTAGAGAAATGGAACCTAGATGGTATTTGGTACCGGGGAAACAGTACCTCAATCAAATCTCTAGTTGCCTCTGAATTAACGGTGGATACCGGAACCACGTTTCTCACCACCCAGGCTGACAAGACCTGAGTTATCCGCTTTGCAGCAGGATGACTGCTGTGATATTTCATCTTCCTCGCAAAGGACTGTTGGACAGTCAATTGCTTACTGGAAGTAGTACAAGTGGTCTTCCGACTTCCCCTCTGGGATGCCGATCAACTCCCAGCAGCAACAACAGCAGCGCCAGCAGCAGTAGGCGTTACACTCAAGGATGCATCGGAGGAATCCCAGGCAGGAGAGGACTCGTCAGACTTGCCAGTGACATGGCCTGCAGGACTATTGGCTTTCCTGTGTAAGGTGGAAATTGACACTGAGAGAGTTGGTGGTGTGGTTTGCAGGAGCTTGGTTACAAGAGGAAGGGATTTAGTCGTCAGTGGACTGCTTCCGCTGTCATCCAAAGTTTTTGAACTTGTCACTGACTTATGATGAATGCGCTGCAGGTGACGTATAAGGGAGGATGTTCCGAGGTGGTTAACGTCCTTACCCCTACTTATTACAGCTTGACAAAGGCAACACACGGCTTGACACCTGTTGTCCGCATTTGTGTTGAAATAATTCCACACCGAAGAGGTGATTTTTTTTGTATTTTGACCAGGCATGTCAATGGCCATATTCGTCCCACGGACAACAGGTGTCTCCCCGGGTGCCTGACTTAAACAAACCACCTCACCATCAGAATCCTCCTTGTCAATTTCCTCCCCTGCGCCAGCAACACTCATATCCTCATCCTGGTGTACTTCAACAGTGACATCTTCAATTTGACTATCAGGAACAGGACTGCGGGTGCTCCTTTCAGCACTTGCAGGTTGCGTGCAAATGGTGGAAGACGCAACTCTTCCCGTCCAGTGTTGGGAAGGTCAGGCATCGCATCCGACACAATTGGACTCTCATTGGGGATTTGTGATTTAGAAGAACGCAAAGTTCTTTGCTGTGCTTTTGCTAGTGTAGCGCCCAGCGCTTATGACAGGCAGCAAATGTGAAATTGGACACCGGCCATTTTGTGTTTAGAGACTACATCTCCCAGACAGCCTTGGGTTTCAGAGGATATACAGAGAGACACGCAGAGGCTGTCGGGGGGTGGAGAAACAGGGCATGGGGAGGGGGGAGTGGAGAATGGAATGCTTTTGTCCAGAGGAGTGGAGGAAGAGATGGCCAAGGAGGGAGAAGGAACCATGTCTAAGATATAGCTAAGATGCAGCTGACAATGACTGGAGAATACTGGGGAAGAAGTCCACGTGACTGTACAGAAAGAGCCCTACGGAGAGGGAGAACCCCAGTCTGATGAAGTTAAGTGGCCTACAGAGGATAATGCATTTCAAACCTTCCTTTTTGACCCATGGAGAGGACAGTTTGCAGAGGGACACACTTTGGAGGAATGTGAGATAAGTAACGGTTTACAGTGTTATGTTTCTTGGTAAAGACTGATAAATAGTAGCTAACAAAGTGTGTGATTTCAACAAAGAATCAGTTTGTGGAACTACAAGTACCAGCATTGCTGAAAGTGCCAATTGGAACCTGTTAAAGTACCTTTTCAGTCAAGCTATAGCATGCAGAAGATAAGGAACTCTGAAATAACAGTGCACTATAGTGGGGGATGTATTGTCTAATGCTGTATGTGGTATGTGTGAAATTCCTTGTGATACTGCTGTTTTAAGTTGTCATTACCCAGTCAGTGATTGCAAAGGCCAGGGTGTTATCTGCATACAAAAGGGAAGTTCAGGAAGGGACAGACAGACAGGAGAAAGCAGATTCATGTGTTATGTTCATTTTTCTTATTACTGCATTATACACCCTTTAAATATGTGTGTGCATTACTGACCAACATGTTCCTATGCCTTTAGTATATGTCCTCTTTTATTGATCTACTATAGTCCCTTGTATATAAATGCATAAAAGCAATTGCTATTCCAGACCCTTTTAATAAATGTGCCAGGGTGGCTTTTGCAACATATCCGTGTGATATATTCCTGTAGTGGGGTCGGTCTAAGCACGTGGTGGGCAGAGGGTTTCCCGAGTCTCCCTCTGGTGTTTCCAAAATTGAACACTTCCCAGAAGAGCACGTCACGTCAAGATTCGGGTGGAGGCACTAATACCAAGAGAAGTACAAGTTGAGAAGCATTGCAAAGCGGGAAGAGTTTAAATACACACCATTACCCAGAAAGCCCAGGTAAAGGGGTGTTACAGTGGAGTGCACTGCTGAGATTCGTACAGCTAACTCAGAATTTGCTTACCAGGCGGGCGCCATGGCTAGTTTGAAGCCAGAAGAAGTATATGGTTGGTGTGAACAACTATCAAAAGATTCAGAATGCTGTTTTGTTTTGTGCGGTGAACTGCAGGAAGTTCCAGATGAGGAGGTTACCAAGATAATTGCAGATCGGACAGGAATGCAGAGGCCAAATGTACTGGGCAGGAGGGATGATGCTGTGCTGCTAGAGAGCGATGCTGTGTTGGAGAGAGGATTGATCCCTGCTGTTTTTTCATATGAGGGAAGCAAACGTTGGAGTGTAGTGTTGCCTCTTAAGCCAAGTGAGGGGATGAGAGTTGCCCAAGAATCAAGTCCTACTGAAGAGAGGGCAAGGAGCCCCATTGTACAGTCCCCTGACATTCGAAGACAAGATGATTCACCTCTGCGCCTAGATGGAGCCTCTGACATGCAGAGTCAATTATTTTTGGTCGCTATGAATAAACTCGTGGAGCAACTGGGAAGAAACCAGTATGATGGTGGATATAGGAGATTGAGACCTTTCTCAGGTGTCCAACCTGTTCCAACTGGAGAAGATGCCTATGAGGTGTGGAAAGACACTGCAATCCAGTACATGGAAGAGTGGCACTGTCCTGAGACTGCAAAGAGACAACGGATAGTGGAGAGTTTACGTGGTCCAGCAATGGAGATTGTGCAGGCCACTCGTCGGAGTGACCCTAATGCTATTGCACGGAACTATCTAGCAGCTCTGGAAAGAGAGTTTGGAACATCAGAAGATGCCACTGACCTCCTTTACAAGTTAAGAAACACCTGTCAAGAGCCGGGGGAGAGATTGTCCAAATATCTATACCGCCTGGACAAGCTAATTTACCGCATTGTGGAAAAAGGGGGAATGACCCTCAGTGAAGTAGATGGGAGTCGCATGCAACAGTTACTAAGAGGAGCACTGTCTTTAGACCCAGTTGCATTGAAGCTCCGGGGAGACTCTACTAGAAACCCAGCTCCTTCTTTCAACCAGCTAATCGATGAAGTCAAACAAGAGGAAGCTATAATCGAAGCTAGAGGTGGTGTGGCCAAAAAGATAAAGACTGTTAGCCTGAAGCAGGAAACCAGTGCAAAAGAGGTGGAGTTACTGAAGATCCTTCAAGTGCAGAAGGAACAGATAGACCGTCTGTTAGCCCTTCAGACAGCTAGGGAGGCCCCAAGGCCTTCGCATCCATCATCTCCAATACAACTAGAGAGTCGAGGTGACCCCAGAAGATGTTTTGAGTGCGGTCGGCCTGGACATATAGCTAGACAGTGTCCAGCCAGATGGAATCAGAGGTCATCATATAAGCAATCCCCACAACCTGAACAGCCTTCGGGAAACGAGAAAGGGGGACCAGAAGACCCCACCCTGGCCCTCTAAAGAAAGTTAGTACCAATGCTGTGGGGAACTCACCTGCTACCTGGAATATATTGCCACCTGGCCTAGTCGGTCCAGCGCCTCACGTGACTGCCTTATTGAATGGACAGAGGTGTACGGCTCTACTGGATAGTGGTTCCCAGGTGTCCATTGTGTTCGAGAAGTGGTTTCGTGAGAATCTGTCTGATGTCAAGGTACATCCATTGTCTGGGCTGACCATCTGGGGCCTCAGTGAACAGAGCTATCCATATCTCGGATACATCACCGTGGACCTCAAGTTCCCAAGAGAAGTGGCTGGGATTGAAAAAGAAGTGCAAGTAGTCGCCCTTGTGTGTCCCGATCCAGAAGAAGAGGATAGAGATGTGCAAGCTATCATAGGAACCAATGCCCATTTGTTCAATACACTAGCCCAATGGTGCAGAGAGGAGGGTGGAAAGGAATATTACCAGACGCTCACTATTCATCCTGTATGCCTGGCGGCCTATCGAAAAAAGGAGGCAGAAGAAGCTCAGAAAAAGAGTGTGTTGGTTGCAGACAGTTTCCAACCATGCTTTGAAGGTACAGATGCCATGAAAGCCGATCTAGACAGACTGATCAAAGAAATGTTAGAGAGGAGAGATGTTTTCTCCCTAGGAGATTGGGACCTAGGGCTGGCTAGAGGGGTCCAACATAAGATTCGTCTTACTGATGAAAAACCCTTTCGAGAAAGGTCGCGAAGATTGGCCCCTGCGGATTTGTATGATGTAAGAAGTCATCTGAAAGGTCTACTGGAGAATGATGTCATTGAAAAATCAGAGAGTCCCTATGCCTCTCCAATAGTGGTGGCTCGTAAGAAGAATGGTGATATCCGGATGTGTGTGGACTACCGAACTCTTAACAAGCGAACAGTGCCAGACCAGTACACAGTGCCTAAAGTTGATGAGGCACTTGACTGTCTGCAAGGAAGCAAATGGTTCTCTGTGCTAGACCTCAGGAGTGGGTACTACCAGATTCTAATGAGTCCGGGAGATGCTGAGAAGACAGCCTTCATATGCCCTGAAGGGTTCTTTCAGTTCAAGAGAATGCCACAGGGGGTAAAAGGTGCCCCAGCCACCTTTCAGAGGTGCATGGATGAGACCGTGGGGGACATGAATTTCCGTGAGGTAATCGTGTATCTGGATGACTTGATTGTTTTTGGGAAGACTCTACAAGAACATAACGAGAGATTGCTCAAAGTACTTGACCGATTGAAGAGTAAAGGGCTAAAGCTATCTTTAGAAAAGTGTCGACTATGCCAGAAGCAAGTCAAGTATGTTGGGCACATTGTCAGCAGAGAAGGGATCTCCACTGACCCAGCCAAAGTAGAAGCTGTGGAAGAGTGGCCACGGCCCACAAAAATAAAGGAACTGAGGTCTTTTCTGGGGTTCTGTGGGTACTACAGAAGATTTGTTCCAGGATATTCGAAACTAGCCAAGCCTTTGACAGAATTAACCAAAGGGTACCCACCAGTGAAGGGGTGGATGACCCAGCAAGGAAATAAACACTTTCTCCGTGTTAATGACCTATTTGGGGAAAGATGGACAGAAGAGTGTGAAACTGCATTCAAGAGATTGAAGGAGAGTCTTACCCAGTCTCCAGTGCTCGCCTATGCAAACCCTGACCTTCCATACATTCTTCATGTAGATGCATCATTTGATGGACTCGGAGGAGTACTTTACCAAGAACAAGAAGGCCAGATGAGGCCTGTGCACTATGTTAGCCGAGGCCTATCACCCAGCGAAAAGAATTACCCTGTGCACAAGCTGGAATTCTTGGCATTAAAATGGGCCATTGTCGACCGTCTGCATGATTATTTGTATGGTGCTACATTTGAAGTCCATACTGACAACAATCCGTTGACATACATCCAGACTACAGCAAAGTTGGATGCCACAGGACATCGATGGCTGGCAGCTTTGGCTGTGTATGACTTCACGCTGAAGTACCGACCTGGCAAAGGAAACATTGATGCTGATGCTTTGTCCAGGTTGGCTGGAAGACATGCGGAATCACCTGAAGAAGAGTGGGTTGAAGTGCCTGCTCCAGAAGTAAGAGGTATGTGCCATGAAGGAAGAGTGGTGGTGCCACCTGTGAGAGAATGTGTCACTGCATTGGGAGTTTCAGAAGCGGCACTGCCCAAACATTATTGCTGGCTGAGTCAGTTTGAACTGGGTGATCTGCAGAGGATCAGTAGGAAACAGCTGAAAAGTGATCAACTAGAAGATCTGTCCCTAGGAGCGGTCTATTGGATGATAAAGAACAATGAGAGGTTGGGGCCAAATGCCCTTAAAACAGAAGAAGCCATCTTACTGCACAGGCAAAGAGAATTTCTGATGGTCAGAGGAGGCCTCCTTTATAGGGAATCTACCCACCGAGATGGTAGAGTAAGAAGACAGTTGGTTCTGTCAAATAAACATCGTGATTCTATACTGAATGCCCTACATGACCAACATGGGCACTTAGGTGTTGAGAAAACAAGCGGGTTGATTGCCGATCAGTTCTTTTGGCCAAGGATGGAGACTGATATTGAAAAATATTGCAGAAATTGTGGGACTTGCATTCTGCGTAAAACACTGCCCGAAAGAGCTGCACCATTGAAAAACATTTCGAGTGATGGGCCACTAGAGCTGGTGTGTATTGATTTCCTTTCTGTAGAGCCAGATGAAAGCAACACAGCACATATTCTCGTCGTGACAGATCATTTCACTCGGTACGCCCAGGCCTACCCAGCCAAAGATCAAAAAGCCACAACTGTTGCCAAGATTCTATGGGAGAAATTCTTTGTGCATTATGGACTTCCAGCCCGGATCCATTCTGATCAAGGAAGAGATTTTGAGAGTCGGCTGATAAAAGAGATCTGCGAATTGTGCGGGATACAGAAGTCGAGGACGACACCATTCCATCCACAAGGGGACCCGCAGCCAGAGAGATTCAATCGAACCCTTCTCAACATGATGGGCACTTTGGGCACTGCCAGGAAGGCACACTGGAGTAGGCACATCAGTCAGTTAGTACATACATATAACTGCACAAAAAATGAGTCAACTGGATACTCACCATACCTCCTTATGTTTGGAAGAGAAGCCCGACTGCCTGTAGACATTTGTTTCGGAATAATGGAGGTTTCCCACTCGGGGGAGACACATTTACAGTATGTGCAGAGACTGCGAGAAGAACTGAGACATGCTCACAAGTTGGCTCAAGAAGCTTCTACTAAGTCTGGTTTGAGAAACAAGACTCGATATGACAGTCGTGTGAAAGAGAATGTACTGGGGATAGGAGACAGAGTACTGCTCCGCTACCTGGGAATACCAGGAAAGCATAAATTGGCAAACCGATGGAGAGAAGAACCCTATGAAGTAGTGGCCAAAATGTCTGGGGCACCTGTTTACCGTGTAAGGCCTGAAGGACAAACAGGGCCCATAAAGACTTATCACCGTCAACACCTATTACCGATTGGGAGAGATGTGAGGTTCAAGACCGAGCATGCTGTTGAGACCACCGAGAGGGTGCCCTGGAGGAAGCCAGGAAGACTGAGGTCTACCAGGAGAGAGGAAACTAGAGATTATAAAGAGACAGATTGCAGTGAGGATGAATGGGGGTATGATTCTCCCACTACGGAAAATGAGACTGTCATTCAAAGTCATGAGGTCACTAGACCCCACAGGTCTACTGCGAGAGCTACAGGAGAGCCAAGAGGAGAACAGGTGTGCAGGTTGGAGGAGGTCGTACCTGAAGTAACGGTGGAAGTTAGAGAACCTGAGGGACAGGCTCAGGACCAACCAGAAGAGAGAGATGTTGGGGGAGAGGCTGAACAACCAGAAAGGGTGTCAGAGGGAGATGAGGGAGCCCTTCCAGCTATTAGCCGACCCAGACGCACCACTAGGGCCCCTATGATATTTACTTATGATGCGTTAGGAAGGGCCACTGAAGTGCCCAGGGTGGTTCACCCTCACTGTGTCTACCCTTGGCCTTATTTGGGGCCCACCCCTGTCATCGTAGGAGCTTGTCAGGGTATGTGTGGATGTGTAAACAGACAGAATGGTTTAACACATATTCCTTTTCAGGGTGTGGAACAGGCTCACCACTTTGTCAGCGGATCGCCAGTCCCACAGGGGGAGTATGTAGCGCCCAGCGCTTATGACAGGCAGCAAATGTGAAATTGGACACCGGCCATTTTGTGTTTAGAGACTACATCTCCCAGACAGCCTTGGGTTTCAGAGGATATACAGAGAGACACGCAGAGGCTGTCGGGGGGTGGAGAAACAGGGCATGGGGAGGGGGGAGTGGAGAATGGAATGCTTTTGTCCAGAGGAGTGGAGGAAGAGATGGCCAAGGAGGGAGAAGGAACCATGTCTAAGATATAGCTAAGATGCAGCTGACAATGACTGGAGAATACTGGGGAAGAAGTCCACGTGACTGTACAGAAAGAGCCCTACGGAGAGGGAGAACCCCAGTCTGATGAAGTTAAGTGGCCTACAGAGGATAATGCATTTCAAACCTTCCTTTTTGACCCATGGAGAGGACAGTTTGCAGAGGGACACACTTTGGAGGAATGTGAGATAAGTAACGGTTTACAGTGTTATGTTTCTTGGTAAAGACTGATAAATAGTAGCTAACAAAGTGTGTGATTTCAACAAAGAATCAGTTTGTGGAACTACAAGTACCAGCATTGCTGAAAGTGCCAATTGGAACCTGTTAAAGTACCTTTTCAGTCAAGCTATAGCATGCAGAAGATAAGGAACTCTGAAATAACAGTGCACTATAGTGGGGGATGTATTGTCTAATGCTGTATGTGGTATGTGTGAAATTCCTTGTGATACTGCTGTTTTAAGTTGTCATTACCCAGTCAGTGATTGCAAAGGCCAGGGTGTTATCTGCATACAAAAGGGAAGTTCAGGAAGGGACAGACAGACAGGAGAAAGCAGATTCATGTGTTATGTTCATTTTTCTTATTACTGCATTATACACCCTTTAAATATGTGTGTGCATTACTGACCAACATGTTCCTATGCCTTTAGTATATGTCCTCTTTTATTGATCTACTATAGTCCCTTGTATATAAATGCATAAAAGCAATTGCTATTCCAGACCCTTTTAATAAATGTGCCAGGGTGGCTTTTGCAACATATCCGTGTGATATATTCCTGTAGTGGGGTCGGTCTAAGCACGTGGTGGGCAGAGGGTTTCCCGAGTCTCCCTCTGGTGTTTCCAAAATTGAACACTTCCCAGAAGAGCACGTCACGTCAAGATTCGGGTGGAGGCACTAATACCAAGAGAAGTACAAGTTGAGAAGCATTGCAAAGCGGGAAGAGTTTAAATACACACCATTACCCAGAAAGCCCAGGTAAAGGGGTGTTACACTAGCTTAAGTCTTTTCATTTTTCTAGCGAGAGGATGAGTGCTTCCATCCTCATGTGAAGCTGAACCACTAGCCATGAACATAGGCCAGGGCCTCAGCCGTTCCCTGCCACTCCGTGTCGTAAATGGCACATTGGCAAGTTTACGCTTCTCCTCAGACGATTTTGATTTAGATTTTTGGGTCATTTTACTGAGCTTTATTTTTTTGGATTTTACATGCTCTCTACTATGACATTGGGCATCGGCCTTGGCAGACGACGTTGATGGCATTTCATCGTCTCGGCCATGACTAGTGGCAGCAGCTTCAGCACGAGGTGGAAGTGGATCTTGATCTTTCCCTATTTTAACCTCCACATTTTTGTTCTCCATTTTTTAATGTGTGGAATTATATGCCAGTATCAATAGCAATGGCCTACTACTATATATACTGCGCACAACTGAAATGCACCACAGGTATGGATGGATAGTATACTTGATGACACAGGTAGGTAGAGCAGTGGCCTTCCGTACCGTACTGCTATATATACTGGTGGTCACTGTCAGCAAAACTCTGCACTGTACTCCTCCTATATAATATACTGGTGGTCCCCAGTGCCCACAATTAAGCAATGTGAGCACAGATATATGCAGCACACTGAGCACAGATATGGAGTGTTTTTCAGGCAGACAACGTATACTGGTGGTCACTGGTCAGCAAAACTCTGCACTGTACTCCTCCTATATAATACAGCTGCTCCCCAGTCCCCACAATTAAGCAGTGTGAGCACAGATATATGCAGCACACTGAGCACAGATATGGAGTGTTTTTCAGGCAGACAACGTATACTGGTGGTCACTGGTCAGCAAAACTCTGCACTGTACTCCTCCTATATAATACAGCTGCTCCCCAGTCCCCACAATTAAGCAATAAGCACTGCAGTAGCACAAATATTATTTATAAACGGAGAGGACGCCAGCCACGTCCTCTCCCTAACATTTCCAATGCACGAGTGAAAATGGCGGCGACGCGCGGCTGCTTATATAGAATCCGAATCTCGCGAGAATCCGACTGCGGGATGATGACGTTCGGGCGCGCTCGGATTAACCGAGCCATACGGGAGAATCCGAGTATGCCTCGGACCCGTTTAAAATGGGTGAAATTCGGGGGGGGGGTTCGGTTTCCGAGGAACCGAACCCGCTCATCACTAATAAATATATATATATATATATATGTATACAAATGTATTTATCATCTTTGTGTGCATTTCATTGTCAGAACTGAAGGTGTACAGCGTAAACTGTTTAAACTAATTGATGTTTGTTCTTATAACATTGATTGTTAAACTTGTTCTTTATTAAATTAAAACTTGAAATGATAATCAAAAAATAGTTCACTTGCATATGAAATTATATTGCTCACCCCTCTGTGAAGAGCCAAAAAGAAGATCGTGCTAAAAGAGAAAATAGGATTTTAATACCTACCGGTAAATCCTTTTCTCTTAGTCCGTAGAGGATGTTGGGGATGCTTCAAGAACCATGGGGTATAGACGGGATCCGCAGGAGACATGGGCACTTTAAGACTTTAAATGGGTGTGAACTGGCTACTCCCTCTATGCCCCTCCTCCAGACTCCAGTTATAGGAACTGTGCCCAGGGAGACGGACATTTTGAGGAAAAGGATTTATTGTTAAACTAAGGGTGCGATACATACCAGCTCACACCACAAACGCGTCGTACAACATGGCATTAAACAGAATTCCAGTCAACGGCATGAATAAAATCCGCAACAGGCTGACCATAACTGAAAACATAACCTTTGTGTAACACAAGCATTAACTATTAAACAAGTACTGCAGATAGTGTCCGCACAGGGACGGGCGCCCAGCATCCTCTACGGACTAAGAGAAAAGGATTTACCGGTAGGTATTAAAATCCTATTTTCTCATACGTCCTAGGGGATGCTGGGGATGCTTCAAGAACCATGGGGTTTATACCAAAGCTCTAGAACGGGCAGGAGAGTGTGGATGACTCTGCAGCACCGATTGACCAAACAAGAGGTCCTCCTCAGCCAGGGTATCAAACTTGTAAAACTTCGCAAAAGTGTTTGATCCCGAACAAGTAGCAGCTCGGCAAAGCTGTAATGCCGAGACCCCTCGGGCAGCCGCCCAGGATGAGCCCACCTTTCTGGTAGAATGGGCCTTCACCGATTTTGGTAACGGCAATCCTGCCGTAGAATGAGCATGCTGAATGTATTACAGATCCAGCGTGCAATAGTCTGCTTGGAAGCAGGAGCCCCAATCTTGTTGGGAGCCCATAGGACAAACAGAGCCTCTGTTTTCCTAATATGAGCCGTTCTGGCGACATAGATTTTCAAAGCTCTGACCACATCGAGAGACTTCGATTCCGCCAAGGCATCAGTAGCCACTGGCACCACAATAGGCTGGTTTACGTGAAACGATGAAACCACTTTCGTCAGAAATTGCTGACGAGTCCTCAACTCCGCTCTTTCAGCATGGAAGATTAAATAGGGGCTTTTGCGAGACAAAGCCGCCAATTCAGATACCCGCCTTGCGGATGCCAAGGCCAACAACATGACTACTTTCCAAGTAAGGAACTTTAACTCAACCTTACGTAAAGGTTCAAACCAATGAGATTGCAGGAACTGCAACACCACATTAAGATCCCATGGTGCCACAAAGGGAGGTTGGATGTGCAGTACGCCTTTCACGAAGGTCTGAACTTCTGGAAGGGAGGCCTATTCTTTCTGAAAGAAAATTGACAAGGCCGAAATTTGTACTTTAATGGAGCCTAACTTTAGGCCCGCATCCACACTTGCTTGCAAAAAATGGAGCAAACGCCCCAGCTGAAAATCCTCCGTAGGAGCCTTCTTGGATTCACAACAAGATACATATTTTCTCCAAATACGGTGGTAATGCTTTGCCGTTACTTCTTTTCTAGCCTGAAGAAGTGTGTAAATTACTTCACTGGGAATACCCTTTCGGGCTAGGATTTGGCGTTTAACCGCCATGCCGTCAAACGCAACCGCGGTAAGTCTTGATACACTCACGGTCCTTGTTGTAACAGGTCCTCTCATGGAGGAAGAGGCCAGGGATCTTCTATGAGCAACTCCTGAAGATCTGGATACCAGGCCCTCCTTGGCCAGTCTGGACCAATGAGTATCGCCTGAACCCTTGTTCTTCTTCTGATCTTTAGCACCTTTGGAATGAGTGGAAGTGGAGGGAACACATAGACCGACGGAAACACCCACGGTGTCACTAGGGCGTCCACCGCTATTGCTTGAGGGTCCCTCGACCTGGAACAATATCTCTGAAGTTTCTTGTTGAGGCGAGACGCCATCATGTCTATCTGAGGAATTCCCCAACGACTTGTCACTTCTGCAAAGACCTCTTGATGAAGACCCCTCTCTCCTGGATGGAGCTCGTGTCTGCTGAGGAAGTCTGTTTCCCAGTTGTTCACTCCTGGAATGAAGACTGCTGACAGAGCGCTTGCATGTGTTAGGTGCCGCAGCCGCTCGGTCTGCTTCCGAGCGACGCTCACGGCCGCCGCACCTCCCTCCCTGCCCGCCCGGCGCCTAGCAACGCCAGGACGCCGTGCATACTGTAGCCGCCGGGTCCCTGGCAACGCTAGGACGCCAGGGCGTCCTCAGCCGCTGGGTCCATAGCAACGGGGACGCCATTGGCGGACTGCGTTCCCCGTTGCCAGATAGGATTGATTAGTTGCTCGTGCAGCAGGGCAGCTGCACGGCAACTAGTAATTATTGTCTGGGGTGCTGGTCTTGCTGGCCCTCCTGTCATTGGCCAGCAGGGTCTTTTTATGGGAGCCAGCACACTGCAGCCTCGCCGGTGATAGCTTCCTGTATGCTGTTCCTGCCTTGCAACGTCTGTTCCTGGTCAGCTGTATCTTGTCGATCCTGCTCCCTGTGCTCCTGAGTTCTGGAGTTCTGAAGCCGGTCCTGGGAATCCTTCCTGTCCAAATGAACCTGTTGCGGTCATCTGGGGGTTCTCGCTTGTTGGTGTTCTCTCCCGGTTTCGTGAGTAGCGGCTTCTGCCGCATGTTGCGGCCTAGGCCGCTTAGTCCTTGTTTTACTTTTGTATTGGTGGTTTTTGCGGAGGTTTCCGCTTTTCACTGTCCTCCCCGGAACTCGGCGGTGCCGTGTGGGGGAGTGGACAGTGGTATCTTTTGTTGTTCTTTTCCTTTGGCGGCGTGCCGCACATATATTTAGTTTTAGGGTAGTTAGTAGCCCCTAGCTTCTGTTTGCTTTAGTTAGAGGTCCCCTTGTTATTATCCTGTCTCGGTTCACGCCTTGTCTCACTCTAAGACCTGGGGGCATCGGAGTTGGGCAGACCTAATCCGCCCTTCAAACGCGGCTGCCGTGGGCCCAAGAAACCATAGTCACTCAGGCGTGAACTGACCACACGGGTAAAACAACGGAGGTAGGGTGCTAGGGGCTATTCCCGTACCATCCCTTATTTCAGCGTCACGTCCTGGTGCTCTAGACTCTCTACACAAACATCTCTCCAGTTCTGAGCATCAGGAACGTAACAGCATGTCTCTCCGCCCAGCGATGAACTTTCGTGGCCTCCGCCATCGCCGCTCTGCTCTTTGTTCCGCCCTGGCGGTTTATGTACGCCACTGCTGTTATGTTGTCTGACTGAATCAAGACGGGCAGACCGCAAAGGAGATGTTCCGCTTGCAGAAGGCCGTTGTAAATGGCCCTTAATTCCAGAATGTTTATGTGCAGACAAGCTTCCTGGCTTGACCATTTTCCCTGGAAATTTCTCCCCTGTGTGACTGCTCCCCAGCCTCGGAGACTTGAATCTGTGGTCACCAGGATCCAATCCTGAATCCCGAACCTGCGTCACCTAGGAGGTGAGAGCTGTGCAGCCACCACAGGAGAGAGATTCTGGTCCTGGAAGATAGGATTATTTTCCGGTGCATGTACAGGTGAGACCCGGACCACTTGTCCAACAGGTCCCACTGAAACACTCTGGCATGGAACCTGCCAAACTGAATGGCCTCGTAGGCCACCACCATCTTCCCCAGCAACTGAGTGCATTGAAGAATCTACACTCTTGCCGGTTTCAGAATCTGTTTTACCATGTTCTGTATTTCCAGAGCCTTTGCCTCTGGAAGAAAAACTCTCTGTATTTCTGTATCCAGAATCATACCCAGGAACGACAGCCGTGTTGTCGGAACCAACTGTGATTTTGGCAAGTTTAGGAGCCAACCATGTTGTTGCAGAATTGTCAGTGAGAGTGTAACGTTTTTCAGTAATTGCTCCTTGGATCTCGCCTTTATCAGGAGATCGTCCAAGTGCGGGATAATTGTGATTCCCTGCTTGCGCAGGAGAACCATCATTTCCGCCATAACCTTGGTGAAAATCCTCGGAGCCGTGAACAGGCCAAACGATAACATCTGAAATTGGTAATGACAATCCTGAACAGCAAACCTCAGGTGGAGGATATATGGGAACGTGTAAATAGACATCCTTTATTTCGACCGACACCATAAAATCCCCCTCCTCCAGACTGGAGATCACTGCTCGGAGAGATTCCATCTTGAATTTTAATTTTTTTAGATAGAGATTGAGGAATTTTAGGTTCAAAATTGGTCTGACTGAGCCATCTGGCTTCGGGACCACGAACAGGCTCGAATAAAAGCCTTCCCCCTGTTGTGACGGGGGTACCGTGACAATGACATGATTTTGACACAGCTTTAGTATCGCAGCGCATACTACCTCCCTTTCTGTAAGAGAAGCTGGCAAGGCCGATTTGAAAAATCGGTGAGGGGGCACGTCTTGAAACTCCAATTTGTACCCTTGGGCTACTATTTCTAATACCCAAGGATCCAGGGCCGAGCGAACCCAGACCTGACTGAAGAGTTGGAGACGTGCGCCCACCGGTTCAGACTCCCGCAGAGGAGCCCCAGCGTCATGCGGTGGATTTGGTAGAAGCCGGGGAGGACTTCTGCTCTTGGGAACTTGCCACAGCCTGTGACCTTTTCCCCCTTCCTCTTCCCCTCGTAGCAAGGAAGGAAGAACCTCGTCCTTTTTTGTATTTATTGGGCCGAAAGGACTGCATCTGATAGTGTGGCGTTTTCTTTTGTTGTGCAGGAACATAAGGTAGAAATGATGACTTACCCACGGTAGATACCAGGTCAGTGAGGCCGTCACCAAACAAGACACTACCGTTAAACGGCAGAGACTCCATAGTCTTCTTAGAGTCAGCATCAGCATTCCATTGATGAATCCACAATGCTCTTCTAGCTGGGACTGCCATGGCATTGGCCCTTGATCCTAAAAGCCCAATATCCCTTGCAGCTTCCTTTAGATAGGCTGCAGTGTCCCTGATATGACCCAGTGTCAAAAGCACGCTATCCCTGTCCAGGGAATATATCTCAGATGACAAGTTATCTGCCCACTTTTCAATAGCGCTACTCACCCATGCCGATGCAACAGCAGGTCTGTATTGACATAAATGGATTTTAGTGTATTTTCCTGCTTACGATCTGCAGGATCCTTTAGGGCTGCCGTGTCAGGAGACGGAAGCGCCACCTTTTTGAACAGCCGCGATAGAGCTTTGTCCACCGTGGGGGTTGACTCCCACCTTTCTCTGTCCCCAGAGGGGAACGGATATGCCACCGGAATTCTCTTGGAAACCTGTACCTTCTTGTCAGGATTTTCCCAAGCTTTTTAAAAAAGTGCGTTCAATTCATGAGAGGGAGGAAACGTTACCTCAGGTTTCTTTCCATTAAACATGCAGACCTTAGTATCCGGAACAGCAGGGTCTTCCGTAATATGTAATACGTCTTTATCGCCACAATCATGTACCGAATGCTCTTAGCCAGTTTAGGATTCAATCTGGCATCACTATAGTCGACACTGGAATCAGAGTCCGTGTCGGTATCTGTATCCGCTATCTGGGTAAACGCACGCTTCTGTGACCCCAAGGGGGTCTGTACTTGTGATAATGCCTCCTCCATGGATTTTCTCCATGTCTGGTTCTGAGACTCAGATTTATTCAATCTCTTATTCAACCGAGTCACATTTGCATTCAAAACACTCAACATATTTACCCAATTTTGCACCCTGTTACTTGTACAGCAGTGTAGGAGGCCAGGATCAGCGTCTCTGCAGCTGTGTGAAGAGAAAATGGCGCTGATTACAGCTGTGAGGGCTATGCCACGCCCCTTTGATGGCGCGCTTCAGCCCCGCTATTTTCCAAATTTATTATACTGGCGGGGGTCCAGTTTTTAGTGCCCAGGCACTGTAAGCCTCTTCTGCCAGATTAATACTGAGGATTCATGCTGCCCAGGGCCCCCCCCCCCCCCCCCTGCACCCTGTAGTGCCGCTGTGTGTGTGTGGGAGCATGGCGCGCAGCGCGGCCGCTGAGCGGTACCTCAAAGCCGTCACTGAAGTCTTCTGATCTTCTTCTACTCACCCGTCTTCTGACTTCTGGCTCTGCAAGGGGCGTGACCGCGTGGCTTCGGGAACGATCATCTAGGCATACCTAGCGATCAGACCCTCTGGAGCTAATAGTGTCCAGTAGCCTAAGAAGCAGAGCCTTGAAACTCACAGACGTAGGTCTGCTTCTCTCCCCTCAGTCCCACGATGCAGGGAGCCTGTTGCCAGCAGGTCTCCCTGAAAATAATAAACCTAACATAAGTCTTTTTCTGAGAAACTCTGGAGAGCCCCTCAGTGTGCATCCAGTCTCACTGGGCACAGAATCTAACTGGAGTTTGGAGGAGGGGCATAGAGGCAGGAGCCAGTTCACACCCATTTAAAGTCTTAAAGTGCCCATGTCTCCTGCGGATCCTGTCTATACCCCATGGTTCTTGAAGCATCCCCAGCATCCTCTAGGACGTATGAGAAAATTAAAGGTAACAAAAAAAATACTTATCTGTTCCCTAACTGTTATATTTACCTGGGTCATCACATTACAGTATTACTCCAAGGGTCTTCAAGGAGTGGTAACAGTCAATGTAATGGCTGAGACCATTACCTGCATTATCATGATTTCAGGGTCCAAGAGGTGGAACAAATATATGTACATGTCATCTACACCTGTAACATTGAGGTATTCAGGTGAGGAAAACATTTACAGCTAAAGCCGGGTACACATTATCCAATTATCGGGCCACTCAGATAATTGCTGATCAGCTCTACAATTGGATAACGTGTATGCAGGAGCGTTAGCTGATAAATGGCTTCAAACACTCCAGCAACGGTCAGATCAGGAAGTAGGGCTCTGGTGTGCTGCACATGCTATTCTGTTCCTGACCTCCTCATCCTGCTGAAGAGATCTGAAGGAAGAACATACATGAACTGAAATTGCTCAGTGCACACCAATCCGATAACTGCTCTGTCGTATCGGAGCATTTATTGGTTCAGCAGAAGCTATCTGCTAGTGTGTACCCAGCATAACTGCTTATTTTTTAAATGTGACCACTGCCATGTGCTATGTGAAAATAACACTATAAAATATTATGTATGTAGCCTATATATTGTATACTGGATGCATGGAAAATATAGAAGATATTGGAATGGAAGCTACTGTAAATAATTTGTTATTGCTTGAATTCTTTAACAAAGGGAGATTATCTAACACTATAGGAGACTTACTTGACAAGAGTTTTTCTTTTGTTCACTAACAAATTAATAATGAGATGGAAGCTCAGAGACTGGCTGTAGAGTTTGTCTTCAGGAAGAGTATGCATGAGTTTGAGAAAGCTCACAATGAACTGAAGTGGCAATACAAAAATGTTATTATTTGATTACATAAGCAGCATATCAACCACAAGTTTTATAAAATAACCCTCTGAGCTGAGCAGCAGGTGTTTGCAATACAGCACAGCTCTCTGTTAATACCCCTCAGTGCTGAGCACATGTATGAAATGCAGCACATCTCTCTGATAATACCCCTCCATGCTGAGCAGATGTATGAAATGCAGCACAGCTCTCAGATAATACCCCTCCATGCTGAGCAGCAGATGTATGAAATGCAGCACAGCTCTCTGATAATACCCCTCCATGCTGAGCAGATTTATGAAATGCAGCACAGCTCTCAGATAATACCCCTCCATGCTGAGCAGATGTATGAAATGCAGCACAGCTCTCTGATAATACCCCTCCATGCTGAACAGATGTATGAAATGCAGCACAGCTCTCAGATAATACCCCTCCATGCTGAGCAGCAGATGTATGAAATGCAGCACAGCTCTCTGATAATACCCCTCCATGCTGAGCAGATGTATGAAATGCAGCACAGCTCTCAGATAATACCCCTCCATGCTGAGCAGATGTATGAAATGCAGCACAGCTCTCTGATAATACCCCTCCATGCTGAGCAGATGTATGAAATGCAGCACAGCTCTCAGATAATACCCCTCCATGCTGAGCAGCAGATGTAAGCAATGCAGCACAGCTCTCTGATAAAAATAATGCCTACCTTTAATATAACAGCTGCAAAACGTTTAACAGGAAACGTTTTTAAAGAGTAAAGGTCACATTCAGGGTCGGCAACAGAAATCTTGGGGCCCGGTATACTGATATCTATGGACCCCCCATAACCGACCTCGAGTTCTCCCCCTCATCATCCCCTCTTCCAAACATCCCACCCCTGCATGTGCATATAAGGTAGCATAAATATAAAAGAGGTAGAAAATCATGTATAAAATCAGTATTTAAGATGTATATAAATGTGTATGTATGTATATGTTATATAAAAAAATGTATAATGATGTATAAAATGTGTACCAATTAAGTGAAAATATTAAAATATTAATAAAATGTTAAAACAATGTTTAAGTTCTTTAAATGGAAATCTGGACTACAGCCCACTTGTAATGTGGCAAACTGTCCCTATCTTACCCTTCAGACATCTACTAGTACCCCATGGAGAATGGTTCAGTACTGCAGATCTCACTTTTGTGGTCATTCCGAGTTGATCGTGGCTGTGCTAAATTTAGCACAGCTACGATCATCTTCCCTGACATGCGGGGGGACGCCCAGCACAGGGCTAGTCAGCCCCGCATGTCAGTCCGCCCCCCCCCCGCACAAATACAAAAGCATCGCACAGCGGCGATGCTTTTGTATTTGTTAGTAACTCCCGGCCAGCGCAGCTACTGCGGCAGGCCGGGAGTTGATTGTCGCTGCCACTGGCCGCAGCGGCTGCGTGAGACATCACGCAGCCACCGCGGCCTGCCCCCCCAACGGTCCGGCCACGCCAGCGTTGGCCGGACCGTGCCCCCTAAACGGCGGCTTGACGCCGCCATCCAGCCCCCTCCCACCTCTGCCTCAGAGGCGATCGCTAGGCAACGACGGCTGCCATGCACCGGCGCAGTTCCGACCCGATCGCTGAGCTGCGACAAACTGCAGCGAGCGATCGGGTAAGAATGACCCCCTTTGTGCGCTCTTTGTGTGACAGTTTGATTACCCTCAGTTAGATGTGCTCAATCCAGAGGCTCACCACAGCAATGAACTGTGCCTGATGGAATGCAGTTTCCACGCAATTCGGGGGTCCGCTGTGTCGGGATCCTGCTGCAATACAGGTGTTGGTGCCGTTACTACAGTGGCTCCCTTCAGCAGTAGTTGTACACAGTTCCCATGCTGTATGGGGGTCCGCTGTGCCTGGGTCCTGCTGCCAGACAGGTGTCGTAACTGCTGCGACTCCTTTCAACAGTGCTGCTCCTCAGCGGCACCGAGCCGTACTAGTACAGATCAGGATGACACGGCAGGGCATGGTGTACAGTAGACATAATAACACTGTAATGGAAGGGGCATTATTTTTGCCAGGCAGGTTGTTGTGTGACTTGTGTTGCTGCTACATGTGGGTATAACTTGGTGCACACAATGATCCGGGATGACTCTGAGTATATTAGATCATTGTAATGTAATCCAGATGAAATATGGACTTATTCACCTTAAATAGCGTATCATGGGACCAGTGATATCCAATAATGGCAGGTAATCCTTTTGGGTTGTTGGCCCTCTTTATAAAAGCATGGAGCACACTTTAGCTGCTTATAAATGCAATGTAATTATAGTGCTGGATCACACTATTCAAGACGCCTTACTTATACCCCCGTCAGCCTTTGTGAGGGCTTTGCTGGGAGCTTTTATATACGGCCATGGACACTGTTCCAAAACTGATCTAAAAATGCACAAAGCGGTAATGCAAACACTGTCTATAAACACTGCGAATGGGCATCTCAGTCCTTGAACACTCGGACACACGGATATACATCGGGGAAGGGCTTTGGGGGTCATTCCGAGATGGTTGTAGCTGTGCTAAATTTAGCACAGCTGCGATCAGTCACACTGAAATGCGGGGGGGGCGCCCAGCACAGGGCCCCCCACAGAAGTGCAAAGGCATCGCACAGCGGGGATGCCTTTGCACTTCAAGAGTAGCTCCCGACCAGCGCAGCTTTAGCGTGCTGGCCGGGAGCTACTCATCGCTCCCCGGGCCGCATCGGCTGCGTGTGACGTCACACAGCTGCTGTGGCCCGCCCCCCCATTCGGTCTGGCCACGCCTGCGTTGGCCTGACCGCGCCCACGAAACGGCGGCCAAACGCCGCCATTCCACCCCCCCCGCCCAGCGACTGCCTCTGCCTGTCAATCAGGTAGAGGCGATCATAGCGGCCATACACCGGCGCACTGTGGTGCCGACGCAGTTCTGACCCGATCGCATCGCTGCGATAAACTGCAGCGTGCGATCGGGTCAGAATGACCCCCTTTGTAGCTGCATTTGCATAAAGTTGCAAAAGGGACAGCAGCAAAAGATGCAAGGCTGGCCACGGCTGCTTCTTGCTTAAGTGTAAAGCACACCGATCTTTACACTATGTGGCTTATTTATCATTGTGAATGATAAAACTCGTTGCGTATGATAAATGGTGCTCCAGCCAATCAGCCCCTGTCATGTGTTTGAAAAATGACAGTTGGGAGCTGATTGGCTGAAGCACCATTTATCATATGCAACAAGTTTTATCATTTACAACAAGTTTTATCACTCGTTGATAAATGAGTCCCTTAATGTTAGTGCTACTTAACATTTTTTACCTGAAACCCGCCAAGAAACAGTGGCTTATAAAGGTTTTTGCTTTTGATATTGCCCCTGATCTGCAAACGTTCCCCCAAGACCAGACAAATAAATTCTTATTGTTTATTATTGATAAATGTGCATTACAGTGTAAAACAGTTCTTTTTAATTGCATTTAAAACAGGCTTGTAATTTGATTGTTAACCATCCACAATGTTTATTTAAGTTTATTTGTGTTACTGGCCCTCATTCCGAGTTGATCGCTAGCTGCCGTTGGTCGCTGCGTAGCGATCAGTTAAAAAAAACGTCAAAACTGCGTATGCAGAGCATTGTGGTTTTGCACAGGTTCTAGCAACGCTTTCAGTCGCACAGCCGACCGTTTTCTGGGAGTGTTTGGAAAAACGCAGGCGTGGCTGGGCGGGTATCTGACGTCATTACCGTGTTATTCGTCACAGCAATCATCGCACAGAATAAGTAACTACAGGGCTGGTCTTGTTCTGCACAAAATGTGTTTGCAGCCGCTCTGCTGCACAGGCATTCGCACTCCTGCAAAGCGAAAATACACTCCCCCGTGGGCGGCGACTATGTGTTTGCACGGCTGATAAAATAAGAATTTACTTACCGATAATTCTATTTCTCGTAGTCCGTAGTGGATGCTGGGGACTCCGTCAGGACCATGGGGATAGCGGGCTCCGCAGGAGACAGGGCACATCTAAAAAGCTTTTTAGGTCACATGGTGTGTACTGGCTCCTCCCCCCATGACCCTCCTCCAAGCCTCAGTTAGGTACTGTGCCCGGACGAGCGTACACAATAAGGAAGGATCTTGAATCCCGGGTAAGACTCATACCAGCCACACCAATCACACCGTACAACTTGTGATCTGAACCCAGTTAACAGTATGATAACAAAACGAAGTAGCCTCCGAAAAGATGGCTCACAACAATAGTAATAACCCGATTTTTGTAACAATAACTATGTACAAGCATTGCAGACAATCCGCACTTGGGATGGGCGCCCAGCATCCACTACGGACTACGAGAAATAGAATTATCGGTAAGTAAATTCTTATTTTCTCTAACGTCCTAGTGGATGCTGGGGACTCCGTCAGGACCATGGGGATTATACCAAAGCTCCCAAACGGGCGGGAGAGTGCGGATGACTCTGCAGCACCGAATGAGAGAACTCCAGGTCCTCCTTAGCCAGAGTATCAAAATTTGTAAAATTTTACAAACGTGTTCTCCCCTGACCACGTAGCTGCTCGGCAAAGTTGTAATGCCGAGACTCCTCGGGCAGCCGCCCAGGATGAGCCCACCTTCCTTGTGGAATGGGCATCTACATATTTCGTCTGTGGCAGGCCTGCCACAGAATGTGCAAGCTGAATTGTACTACAAATCCAGCGTGCAATAGACTGCTTAGAAGCATGAGCACCCAGCTTGTTGGGTGTATACAGTATAAACAGCAAGTCAGACTTTCTGACTCCAGCCGTCCTAACTATATATATATATATATATTTTTAGGGCCCAGACCACGTCTAGTAACTTGGAGTCCTCCAAGTCCCTAGTAGCCGCAGGCACCACAAGAGATAGTTTCAGGTGAAAACGCTGACACCCCTTTATGAAGAAACTGGAGACGAGTCCCAGTTCTGTCCTGTTCAAATGGAAAATTTTAATATGGGCTTTTGTAAGACAAAGCCGCCCATTCTGACAATCGCCTGGCCGAGGCCAGGGCTAACAACATGGTCACTTCCCATGTGAGATATTTGTCAACAGCATGGTCACTTTCCATGTGAGATATTTTAAATCCACAGATTTGAGCGGTTCAAACCAATATGATTTTAAGAAATCCCAACACTATGTTGAGATCTCACAGTGCCCCTAGGGGCACAAAAAAGCTGTATATGCAATACATCCTTTACAATCTGGACTTCAGGAACTGAAGTCAATTCTTTCTGGAAGAAAATCTACAGGGCCGAAATTTAAATGTTAATGAACCCCAATTTGAGGTCCAAAACACTCCTGTTTTCAGGAAGTGTAGAAATCGACCTAGTTGAATTTCCGTCGTGGAGCCTTCCTGGCCTCACCCACGCAACATATTTTCACCACATGTGGTGATGACGTTGTGCGGTCACCTCCTTCCTGGCTTTGACCAAGGTAGGTATGACCTCTTATGGAATGCCTTTTCCCCTCAGGATCCGGCATTCAACCGCCATGCCGTCAAACGCAGCCGCGGTAAGTCTTGGAATAGACATGGTACTTGCTGAATCAAGTCCCTTCTTAGCTCCCCAGGCCCTTAGTCCTCTGTGAGCATTTCTTGAAGTTCCGGGTACCAAGTCCCTCTTGGCCAATCCGGAGCCACTAGTATAGTTCATACTCCTCTATGTCTTATAATTCTCAATACCCTGGTTATGAGAAACAGAGGAGGGAACACATACACAGACTGGTACACCCACGGTGTTACCAGAACATCCACAGCTATCGCCTGAAGGTCTCATGACCTGGCGGAATACCTGTCCCGTTTTTTGTTCGGGCGGGACGCCATCATGTCCACCTTTGGTCTTTGCCAACGGTCCACAATCATGTTGAAAAACTTCCCTATGAAGTTTCCACTCTCCCGGGTGGAGGTCATGCCTGCTGAGGAAGTCTGCTTCCCAGTCGTCCACTCCCGGAAAGAACACTGCTGACAGTGCTATCACATGATTTTCCGCCTAGCGAAAAATCCTTGCAGTTTTCACTGCCCTCCTGCTTCTTGTGCCGCCCTTCTGTTTACGTGGGCGACTGCCGTGATGTTATCCCACTGGATCAATACCGGCTGACCTTGAAGCAGAGGTCTAGCTAAGGTTAGAGCATTATAAATTTGCTCTAAGCTTATTTATGCGGAGAGAATTCTCCAGACTTAATCACACTTCCCTGGAAATTTTTTCCCTGTGTGACTGTTCCCCAGCCTCTCAGGCTGGCCTCCGTGGTCACCGGCATCCAATCCTGAATGCCGAATCTGCGGCCCTCTAGAAGATGAGCACTCTGTAATCACCACAGGAGAGACACCCTTTTCCTTGGATATAGGGTTATCCGCTGATGCATCTGAGGATGCGATCCGGACCATTTGTCCAGCAGATCCCACTGAAGAGTTCTTGCGGGAAATCTGCCGAATGGAATTGCTTCGTAATAAGCCACCATTTTTACCAGGACTCTTGTGCAATGATGCACTGACACTTTTCCTGGTTTTAGGAGGATCCCGATTAGCTCGGATAACTCCCTGGTTTTCTCCACTGGGAGAAACACGTTTTTCTGGACTGTGTCCAGAATCTTCCCTAGGAACAGTAGACGTGTCGTCGGAAAAAGCTGCGATTTTGGAATATTTAGAATCCACTCGTGCTGTCGTAGAACTACTTAAGATAGTGCTACTCCGACCTCCAACTGTTCTCTGGACCTTGCCCTTATCAGGAAAGCGTCCATGTTTCTTTTAAGAAAAATCCTCATTCCGGCCATTACCTTGGTAAAGACCCGGGGCGCCGTGGACAATCCAAACGGCAGCGTCTGAACTGATAGTGACAGTTCTGTACCAGGAACCTGAAGTACCCTTGGTGAGAAGGGCAAATTTGGACCTGTAGGTAAACGTCCCTGATATCCAGTGACATCATATCGTCCACTTCTTCCTGGTTCGCTATCACTGCTCCGAGTGACTCCATCTTGATTTGAACGCTTGTATGTAAGTGTTCAAATATTTCAGATCTCACCGAGCCGGTTGGCTTCAGTACCACAATATAGTGTGGAATACTACCCCCTTCCTTGTTGTAAGAAGGGTACTTTGATTATCACCTGCTGGGAATACAGCCTGTGAATTGTGTGAGGGGGAGACGTCTCGAATTTCCAATGTACACCTGGGATATTACATGTAGGATCCCGGAGTTCCCTTGCGAGTGTTGCTGAAACTCTTGAGATGACCCCCTACCGCACCTGAGTCCGCTTGTACGGCCCCAGCGTTATGCTGCGGACTTGGCAGAAGCCGTGAGGAGCTTCTGTTCCTGGGAATGAGCTGCTTGCTGCAGTCTTCTTCCCTTTCCTCTCCCCCTGGGCAGATATGACTGGCCTTCGCCCGCCTGCCCGTATGGGGACGAAAGGACTGAGACTGAAAAGACTGTGTCCTTTTCTGCCAATATGTGACTCGGGGTAACAAAAGGTGGATTTGTCAGCTGTTGCCATGGCCACCAGGTCCAATGGACCGCCCCTTTATACGGCAATACTTCCATATGCCGTCTGGAATCTGCCTCACCTGACCACTGTCGTGTCTTCGTCTGGCAGATATGTACATCACATTTACTCTTGATGCCAGAATGCAAATATGCCTCTGCGCATCACACATATATAGAAATGCATCCTTAAAATGCTCTATAGACAATAAAATCCTGTCCCTGTCAAGGGTATCAAAATTTTCAGTCAGGAAATCCGACCAAGCCCCCTCAGCGCTGCACATCCAGGCTGAGGCGATTGCTGGTCGTAGTATAACACCAGTATGTGTGTATATACTGTTATATTTTCCAGCTTCCTATCAGCTGGCTCCTTGAGGGCGGCCGTATCTGGAAACGGTAACGCCATGTTTTTTATAAGCGTGTGAGCGCCTTGTCCACCCTAAGGTGTGTTTTCCAACTCGCCCTTACTACTGGCGGGAAAAAGGGTATACCGCCCATAACTTTCTGTCGGAGGAACCCCACGTATCATCACCCACTTCATTTAATTTATCTGATTCAGGCAAAACTACAAGTAGTTTATTCCCACCCTACAAAATACCCTTATTTGTGGTACTTGTGGTATCAGAAATACGTAACACCTCCTTCATTGCCCTTAACATGTAACTTGTGGCCCTAAAGGAAAAATACGTTTGTTTCTTCACCGTCGACACTGGGGTCAGTGTCCGTGTCAGTGTCTGTCGACCGACTGAGGTAAATGGGCGTTTTTACAAGCCCCTGACGGTGTCTGAGACGCCTGGACCGATACTAATTTGTCCGCCGGCTGTCTCATGTCGTCAACCGGCTTGCAGCGTGTTGACATTATCACGTAATTCCATAAGTAAGCCATCCATTCTGGTGTCGACTCCCTAGAGAGTGACATCACCATTACAGGCAATTTTCTCCGTCTCCTCACCAACATTTTCCTCATACATGTCGACACACACGTACCGACCTACAGCACACACATACAGGGAATGCTCTGATGGAGGACAGGACCCACTAGCCCTTTGGGGAGACAGAGGGAGAGTTTGCCAGCACACACCAAAAGCGCCATAATGTATATAACAACCCTAGAAGGTGTTGTTTCTATATATGGGCTCTTAATATATAATTATATCGCCAATTTATGCCCCCCTTCTCTTTAACCCTGTTTCTGTAGTGCAGGGGAGAGTGGGAGCCTTCCTCACCAGCGGAGCTGGTCAGGAAAATGGCGCTGAGTGCTGAGGAGAAGCACGGCGGGCTTTTCTCCCGGTTATTAGGAAAACTGGCCTGGGTTAAATACATACATATAGCCTTAATGGCTATATGTGATGTATTTATTTGCCAAATAGGTATTTATATTGCTGCCCAGGGCGCCCCCAGCAGCGCCCTGCACCCTCCGTGACCGTGTCAGTGAGCCGTGTAGCAACAATGGCGCACAGCTGCAGTGCTGTGCGCTACCTCTCTGAAGACTGTGAAGTCTTCTGCCGCCTGTTTCCGGACCTCCGTTCCGCCGTCTTTCTTCAGCGTCTGTAAGGGGGATCGGCGGCGCGGCTCCGGGACGAACCCCAGGCTGACCTGTGTTCCGACTCCCTCTGGAGCTCAGTGTCCAGTAGCCTAAAACTTCAATCCTCCTGCACGCAGGTGAGTTGCAAGTCTCTCCCCTAAGTCCCTCGTTGCAGTGATCCTGTCGCCAGCAGGAATCACTGATTAGAAACCTAAAAAAAAACTTTACTAAACAGCTCCTTAAGAGAGCCATCCAGTTTGCACCCTTCTCGGACGGGCACAAAAACCTAACTGAGGCTTGGAGGAGGGTCATGGGGGGAGGAGCCAGTACACACCATGTGACCTAAAAAGCTTTTTAGATGTGCCCTGTCTCCTGCGGAGCCCGCTATCCCCATGGTCCTGACGGAGTCCCCAGCATCCACTAGGACGTTAGAGAAAAGTAGCTAGCGAGCGATCAACTCAGAATGATGGCCACTGTTTTGAAAAAGGAAACTCGGGTGATAAAAGTTTACAAAGTTTATTTGGATTCCACAAAGATAACAATGGTTTTATCCGGTGAATAACTGCTTACTATGGGGGTCATTCCGACCTGATCGCACGCTGCAGTTTTTCGCAGCGCAGCGATCAGGTCACTACAAAAAACAGCTGGCAAGCGGTCAACTCGGAATGACCTCTATATTATAACAAATCCAAGATGGCAGTTTCTTACATGGAAAACACTCTTTATCTGGAGTATCTCACAGCACAGAGCACATCAAGCTGGGGCTCTGTCTTATAGCTCTCCATATCTAATTTTTAATAAGAATATGGATGTTCTTCAGACAAAACGGGTTATTCAGGTCACATTGGTAAGTGATGCGACCGCAATATCTCCATCTGAGGCACCACCTTGTGCGCGTAGGTTCCGTCCAGCAAGTGCTTTACCCGGCCAATGCGATAGCATCGCATTGGCTGTGAATGCCTCTACCTGACTGACAGGTAGAGGTGTTTGTGGGGTGTGCGTGGGCAGCCACGGACCATTGCAGGAGTGGTACGGGGAAAATAGGTGGTGTTTTCGGGGCAGCTGCAGTCACATGCAGCCACACCTATGCAAAAAATGGTGGTGGACATCTTCCAACCTTTTTGACGGCCACTGAAGCTCCTCCCACAAATCCGTTTGTTCCTCTTCCACCTGGTGCCATCTAACGTCATTCGCTGTGATGGAGCGAATACATGGAGTGAGCGGCTGCTGTCATTGTGGTTGCTAGTGCACCGAAGGCGCCCCGCAGGTGAGGCCGTTTTACACACATTTTAGGAGAAGGGTCTGTGGGTATATATTGTCTGTATTGTATATTGTATGTTCATCCCTGACGACAGGCTGCTGCCCGAAACAATTGTTAGATGCACCTAATTCATTAAAAAGCAACGGATTCTGCAAGTCTCCTGAGTGCCGCCTGCAATCCTTTCTATGTACGGACGCATGTTTCCAGGGATGGCACCATAACAGATGAGTTTTTGAGACAGCAGAAGTGCTGGGTTTATCCATGTCTCTCTCTCAATATATATATCTTGATAAACGTTGGACTTGCCACTTCTAGTTCTGTGATTCTTTATTGTACAAATCCCTATGAGTGCCCACATATGACGGCAAACCAGACATATGTGAGGATGCCATATGGTGAGGGTGCCAGGACCCAGAAGGGACTCACCAACCAGGAGGGGGGGGGGGCAGTCTCTGTGTCTGTATGCATAGCGGTGGAGCTGTGGGCAGCTGCTGCTGTTTGTTTGCCCCCTCACACTGGGTCTGTCATAGGCTTGTGTCTGGCATGAGGCTGGGCAATGGCATACCTGCTGGGCTGACTTAGGGCTGCTCCTCAGTGGCAACTGCGGTGGAAGACAGGGCAGGGCCGGCACAGCATCAGCGCCATAACAGGTACCACAGGGATCAAACCAAGTGACAGGGTAAGGGGGGGAGGAGAGAGGTAGGTGTGGCCGGCATTTAGTTTTTTTAAGTTAATTAGCAGGCAAGCAGTTTATAAAGTACTGTATTTAAAGGCACTGCAGTCCCGTTTTTTCTGTTCCGGATCCTCGGGGCCCTATATCGATGTCCCCTTTGTCATTCACATTAACCTGATTGGGCAGTATCTGGCTGCTGTTTGTACTGCAGGTAAAATAGTGCATGACTAGTATAACAGGGACATGGAGGTTATTTATTAATTAATTTATTATTAACAGTTTCTCATATAGCGCACTAGATTCCGTTGCGCTTTACAATTGGACAAAATGATAAAACAAAACTGGGTAATAGCAAACAGTCAAAGGTAGGAAGGCACTACTCACATGCTTACAATCTATCAGGAAATAGGCATGGATACACAAGGATAGGTGCTATCTATTGCATAGCTGTCCACCAGATTGCAAAGGTTCTCAGTGGGCTGCATGATATCCATCACACCAATGATGAACTGGTGTTGGGAGGAAGGGAAAGTGAAGAAAGAAAATATGTGGACTGTACAGTGGGGATATAATTGTACAGAAAAGCTTATGAAGGTTATGTGAGCAGTTCTGGAATTTGATAAGCTGGCCTGAATAGGTGAGTTTTCATGGAACGCTTGAAGGTTTGGAGACTACAGTTGAGGAGAGTCTTATGTGTGTGGGAAGGCATTCCACAGAGTGGGTGCAGCACGAAGAAAGTCCTGCTATCATGAATGGGCGCGAATAATGGGGGTAATTCAGACCTGATCGCTCGCTAGCGTTTTTTGCAGTGCTGCGATCAGGTCAGAACTGCGCATACGTATGCACCGCAATGCGCAGGCGCGTCGCACAGGTACAAAGTGGATCTCCGCTCAGCGATGGGTTTGTGCGAAGAATCCATTTGCACGGGCAATCGCAAGGAGATGGACAGGAAGAAACCGTTTGTGGGTGGTAACTGACCGTTTTCTGGGAGTGGTTGAAAAAACGCAGGCGTGTCCAAACGTTTACAGGGAGGGTTCCTGACATCTATTCCGGTCCCAGACAGGCTGGAGTTTTCACAGCGGCTGAGTAAGTCCTGGGCTACTCAGAGACTGCACAAGATCTGTTCGTACAGCTCTGCTACACATGCGTTCGCACACTTGCAAAGCGAAAATACACTCCCCTATGGGCGGCAACTATCTGTTCGCAGCAGTGCAAAAAAACCCTAGTGAGCGATCAGGTCTGAATTAGGCCCAATGAGTGAGGATGAGAGACATAGATCTTGTGAAGAGCGGAGAGGTCTAGTTAGGAGATATTTTGAGATAAGCGAAGAGATGTACATTGGTGTAGTTTGGTTAATAGCCTTGTGTGTGAGTAGAAGTATTTTATATTGAATGCTTTAGAATAAAGGTAACCAATGGAGGGACTGACATAGTAGATCTGCAGACGATGAATTAATTTGGGACGTGGATCACTGTGAATGGGTCCTAACAAATAACCTGAATCCAGTTACCAGGGAATCCAACCCAGGTAGCTTACAGGGTTGGTTCCGAGAAGGACCCTGGTTAGGTGGCAGTGTGAATGGGTAACCCAGGTCACCCACTACAGGTTCCATAGGAAGACCCGTGCTTCTGCCACAGGGACATGATGCCATCTCTAAGCGCCAACCTTGCACCGACCCATAACTCGGGTTGGAACTGTGGTATGAAGGAGGTCTGACCCCTGGGTCAGACTTGGGATGTTGGTGTGGAAGGGGCATTGGTAAAAGGGAAGAGGGAATTAGTGATATGAGATGACAATTTTTACAGACAATTGTACCTTGCATGTTTTATATACCAACCTTAGCATCGGTTCTTATCCTGTATACATTGATATCTAAACAATAGGTATATACATGACTAGTAAATAGTTTTGCACACTTGTGCTACTGTATGTGTTTAATATGTACTGTATATCTGGAACACTAAAATAACACATCCTAGATCTGAATGAATGAAAATATTCTTATTAAATACTTTGTTCTTTACATTGTTGAATGTGCTGACAACAAAATCACACAAAAATTATCAATGGAAATCAAATTTATTAACCCATGGAGGTCTGGAAATGAGGCTCAGTAGTGTGTGTGGCCTCCACGTGCCTGTATGACCTCCCTACAACGCCTGGGCATGCTCCTGATGAGGTGGCGGATGGTCTCCTGAGGGATCTCCTCCCAGACCTGGACTAAAGCATCCGCCAATTTCTGGATAGTCTGTGGTGCAACGTGGCGTTGGTGGATGGAGCGAGACATGATGTCCCAGATGTGCTCAATTGGATTCAGGTCTGGGGAACGGACGGGCCAGTCCACAGCATCAATGCCTTTGTCTTGCAGGAGCTACTGACATACTCCAGCCACATGAGGTCTAGCATTGTCTTGCATTAGGAGGAACCCAGGGCCAACCGCACCAGCATATGGTCTCACAAGGGGTCTGAGGATCTCATCTCGTTACCTAATGGCAGTCAGGCTACCTCTGGCGAGCACATGGAGGGCTGTGCGGCCCCCCAAAGAAATGCCACCCCACACCATTACTGACCCACTGCCAAACCGGTCATGCTGGAGGATGTTGCAGGCAGCGGAACGTTCTCCTTGGCGTCTCCAGACTCTATCACGTCTGTCACATGTGCTCAGTGAGAACCTGCTTTCATCTGTGAAGAGCACAGGGCGCCAGTGGCAAATTTGCCAATCTTGGTGTTCTCTGGCAAATGCCAAACGTCCTGCACGGTGTTGGGCTGTAAGCACAACCCCCACCTGTGGACGTCGGGTCCTCATACCACCCTCATGGAGTCTGTTTCTGATCCTTTGAGTAGACACATGCACATTTGTGGCTTGCTGGAGGTCATTTTGCAGGGCTCTGGCAGTGCTCCTCCTGTTCCTCCTTGCACAAAGGCGGAGGTAGCGGTCCTGCTGCTGGGTTGTTGTCCTCCTACGGCCTTCTCCACGTCTCCTGATGTACTGGCCTGTCTCCTGGTAGCGCCTCCATGCTCTGGACACTACGCTGACAGACACAGCAAACCTTCTTGCCACAGATCGCATTGATGTCCCATCCTGGATGAGCTGCACTACCTGAGCCACTTGTGTGGGTTGTAGACTCCGTCTCATGCTACCACTAGAGTGAAAGCACCGCCAGCTTTCAAAAGTGACCAAAACATCAGCCAGAAAGCATAGGAGCTGAGAAGTGGTCTGTGGTCACCACCTGCAGAACAACTCAGTTATTAGGGGTGTCTTGCTAATTGCCTTTAATTTCCACCTGTTGTCTATTCCATTTGCACAACAGCATGTAAAATTGATTGTCAATCAATGTTGCTTCCTAAGTGGACAGTTGATTTCACAGAAGTGTGATTGACTTAGAGTTACATTGTGTTGTTTAAGTGTTCCCTTTATTTTTTTTAGCAGTGTATGTAGATAATGCATCCTAGGCCTTATTTAGACCTGAATGCAGACGCTGCGTGGCTGCATTCAAAGGGAGTGCACGTGCCTGACCCCTCACCATGTAATCACATCCCAAAAAGGATGCGATTGCACGGTGATTGACAGGCGATGGGTCGTCCGGTGGGGCGATGGTGCGGCATTGGGGAGAGAGCAGGAAACGCAGGGGTGTCTTATGCAGCCATGCAAGTCTCAGCATCAGGGCCAGATTTTCCGCTAGTCAACCTAGGTACCCACCTAGGGCCTGGCAGGTCCCAAGAGCCTCATGGCTGGGCCCCCCGAAATCCGGCCTCGATCAATGACCTGCTGCTATAGACAGGAAAAGTACAGCCTGTCTGCAAGTGGTCATCTGAGGCTCCGGCCCCTTCCCCCCTCAGTTCCTTGATGAAGCAGAAGCCAGGAAGGAGCCCTTGGGATATGGTCCCTAGGTCAAACTTACTTAGATCAACACTCAATAGGTCCACTTGCAGTAGGGCGACATGAGTATTAGGTCGACATGACTTTTCCCCATTTTTTCAAACTTTACAATCCACGTAGATTACGATTGGGAATAGTAACCTATGCCAAGCGCATCTGCAGCGGAACGAGGGACTTTGTCCGAACCATGGCAAGCGAACACGATGCACTCATTGAGGTTCCTGGTCATGAAGAAAATGACACTAAAAAACAAAAAAACAAACAAAACCCTCATGTGGACCTTTTTCCAAGTGTCGACCTACTGCTTGTAAACCAATAGTGGTTGAGCTAATGAGTGTCGACCTAAATAGGGTCGACCCAACAAACCCATTCCGGAGCCCTCACCCATCAGCCTGTAAGCATCCTCCAGCTTGTTAGGGCGGCCCACCATAGCTATCTGCAGAGGCTCCATGGCCAGTGCAGAAAGGCGCCGCAAAAACACATGGGTCTGGGCAGGGGAAAGGTGCAATAAAGTGGGCACAGGATATAAGAGACTAGGCTTCATCATCTCATGATACCATGCTTCCTTCTCGTCTCTCTTGTAGTAAATAGAAGTGTGGGGGCTATTTACTGGCCGAGGATTCATTTACTGTGACACCGCACATAAACCACATAATACAGTATAGTAATGAGGTGAGCTGCTGTGTTTTACGTGGTTATTATAGCAGCTGTGACAGTGACATGTATGTACAATGGGTATAATGGTGGCATTTCCTCTTGCACCGTGACAGCTGTGGCACCCCGCCATTACCACTGCACCTGCTTCTACACTGATACCATATACCTACAGGAATACCAGGTGCATGTCCGCTTCACAGATGTGCAACAGTTCACCAGGGACTATGACAGGGTAATATGTCTCTATCTATTTACATGTTGTTATGTGTAGTCAGGGCTGAGGCTGGATGGTAAAAAAAATCTGCCAGGAAACCAAAGGTGGCTAGATGCTGATTTAAAAAAATAAGTAAATGTAATAAGAAGGTAGTCCCTTTAACAGTGAAGTACGGAGCTGGCCCTACACACTGTGTAATGCACTGCAGGAAACATACAGTGATACTTCAGAACTTGCGTATGTATGATGTAGGTATGTTGGTGAAAAATACTGCCTTACTGAGAGAGCAGTAGATGCGTAGGACAAGGGACTGGCTGATAGGAAAGCCAAGTATGGGTGCCATAGTAATATACATCTGTAATGCATTGTCACAATTTCCCAATCTGGGAATCAGGAATATTCCGGAAATGGGGGATTTTTAACATTAAGAATTTCCCAGATTGGAGAGAATGGTGCTGTGCTGTCCGGGAAACACCCGATAGATCCCACTGACACAGAGTGGGGGCAAGCCTGTTGGAACAATAGTCGCCTACTCCTGCCGTATTCATTAGGGATCGGAGACTCTTGAATCACCCATTGCTTGCCTCAGACTCTTTGAAGCAGCCCAGGTTGTGCTGCTTTGTCCTTCCCCTTTCTGGAATCCTAGGGCTGCTAGCGGCTTGGGAAGATCAGGACGTCCCAGGACTACAAGGTGCAAGGAATGATCATTGGGTACCCAAGGCTAATGGCTGCAGAGGAGGATCATGGGGTCCCTGGGCAGCCACAGTCACAAACAGGGCCACACACCTCTTGTGCTGGGGATTGGACACTAGATGCTTAAGTGGCACTCTAGTAAACGGGAATAGGTGCATGCACGATAAGTATTACCCGGATATGCCAGGACCACTTGCCGCCAGCACCGGTCAGGTAGAGAAGGGTCATGGGCACATAAAACCCCTGACAATGAGCCGTACAACGAAGTGGAGCTGCTGCAGCCAAGAGCACCTGGATAGGAAGCAGCCTCCCAGCCTGGTAAGTATACGGCTGCCATGTGTAAGGGGCATTACTGAGGCATAATGTTTTAAGGGACATTACTGTGAGCAGTGTGTATGGGGCATGAATGAGGAATGAAAATATAGTGCTATTTATTGTTTGAGGAAGGGGTACCCAAAGCGGTCTTGTCTTGAAGTCTGATCCCGGCACTGCTCAGCATACCCTGCCAGCTACCATCTGTAAGGAAAAGCATGCTAGAGCTTATCATTTCACAAAACCAGGCGAGCCACAGTTTGTCCAGGTCTGATGTACACGCTGCCTAGATTAGGGGTAGACTTAAGCTGGCCATACATCAGGACGATATCTTTCCAACCTGCCAACTAGTTGGCTGGTTGGAAAGATAATGTGGCAGTGTGTGGGAGCAAATGTTTATCAGCCGTTTGCTCCCACACGCTGAAAAACGGACAGAAACGGTCTGTCCAACTAGTTGGGAAAATCAAACCTGTTTGATTTTCCCAACCAATCGTTCAGGTGTAGGGGAAACTTTCCCCCCAACTGAACGATAAGTAGGCGGACACTGCCTGCCAGTGTCCGCCTACTGCGCCGGCAGCATGAAAAGCCCCCCCCCCCATTACCTGTGACAGCGGGCTGTGCAGTGCGGGGCCTGAAAAGGGGGCGGAGCTACGGCGGCACGAGGGGGCGGAGCTACACGGAATGGAGGGGCGGAGCTACACGGGACCAGACAGCTTTGCAGTGACGGCCAGCCAGACTTGGTAAGTGGAGGGTGAGAGAGAAGTGAGAGTGTGTGTGTGTGTGTATGGTGGGGGTGTGTGTGTGTTTGTATATATATGTGTGTGTGTGTATGGTGGAGGTGTGTGTGTGTGTGCATGGTGGGGTGTGTGTGTGTATATATGTGTGAATTGTGTGTGTGAGGTATGTCTGTGTGTGCGCGCTTTATGGACGCCACTGCTGGGGGGGCCATTACATGCAAGGACGCTACTACTATAGGGGGGGCATTACGTATAAGGACGCTACTACTATAGGGGGGCATTACGTATAAGGACGCTACTACTATAGGGGGGCATTACGTATAAGGACGCTACTACTATAGGGGGGGCATTACCTATAACAATGCTACTACTACTGGGGGGCATTATGTATAAGAACGCTACTACTACATGGGGGCAATACATATAACGATGCTACTACTACTGGGGGGCATTATGTATAAGAACGCTACTACTACAGGGGGGCATTACATATAACGATGCTACTACTACTGGGGGGGCATTATGTATAAGGAGGCTACTAATACTGGGGGGGCATTACATATAAGGACGCTACTACTGGGGGGGCATTATGTATAAGGACTCTTACTACTGGGGGGCATTATGTATAAGGACGGTGCTACTACTACTGGGAGGGAATTACATGTAAGGATGCTACTACTACTGGGGGGGCATTATGTATAAGGATGCTACTACTACTGGGGGGGCATTATGTATAAGGACGGTACTACTACTGGGGGCACATTACGTATAAGGATGCTACTACTACAGGGGTGGCATTACGTATAAGGACGCTGGATCAGATGAGTATAATTATCTTTTATTTTCAGGTACCCGTGGATTCTACTTGGAGAAGAGGACCGACTGCTTCGTGTCAACATAGGTAAGTATGTGTGTGTCGACATGTGTGAAATAAAGTTTTACTCTCAAGGTGTGTGTCTCCTGTTTTTATTTGGGTATTTTTTTTTCCATTAGAACTACAGGTACCAGCGGGCCCGTTTTTCTCCCACATGCTGGTACTTGTGGTTCTCCAAGTACCAGCTTGCGGGGGAGGCTTGCTGGGATTTGTAGTACTACTGGAAAAAACAATATTCTTTCAATTTTCTCAAGGCTATCAGCCCCCCATCCGCAGCCTTTGGATGGGGGGGACAGCCTCGGGCTTCACCCCTGGCCCTTGGGTGGCTGGGGGGGGGGACCCCTTGATTGAAGTGGTCCCCACTCCCCCAGGGTACCCCGGCCAGGGGTGACTAGTTGGATATTTAATGCCATGGCCGCAGGGCACTGTATAAAAGTGACCCCCGGCTGTGGCATTATCTGTCCAGCTAGTGGAGCCCGATGCTGGTGTAAAAAATATGGGGGACCCCTACTCTTTTTGTCCCCCGTATTTTTTGCACCAGCACCAGGCGCAGAGCCCGGTGCTGGTTTTAAAAATACGGGGGATCCCCTGTCCGTTTTTCCCCCGGATTTTTAGAACCAGGACCGGCTCGAAGAGCCCGAGGCTGGTTATGCTTTGGAGGGGGGACCCCACGCAAATTTTTTTCGTGTTTTTTCCATTCCATTTAAAAAAAAATATATATATATATATAATAATCTTTTAAAAAATATATAAATAATACTTGTGCCTCCAAAAAAGAGGGCACCAGACAAGCTGTACATTTTACTACATTGGGAGTGCCGAATATCTACATCTTATATATATATATATATATTTGCCTTGGCAGCCCAACCATGCTGGTATCCATAGTTCAGTATAAAAATAAGTAAATCTAATAAATGTATGGTGGTGAAAGAAAAGCCCAGTTTCACTGAAAAAAAGACACTTCTGCATGTTTTGAAATTAAAATCAAAACAAAACTGAAGAACTGTAGGCAGGCACTGTCCGCCTACTTCGGTGACATCACAAGTTGGACAGAAGTTGGAAGGTTGGTTGGTCTGATGAAAAGTTGGTTAGATGTGTGGAGCACTGGTAAAAAGTTGGTGAGATGTGTGGGGCACTGTTTTAGTTGAACAGACAAGTTGGATGGTTGGAAGTTTGGAGTGTTGGAGAAAAGTTGGTCTGATGTATGGCTAGCATTATACTGTCATATAAATGAAGGTTTATAAGGCACAGTTTCACACTGAGAAGCAGAATTATTTGCCAATAAAAAACTGTGGCATGCACTGCAGCATTTGAAGCCTCCTTGGGTGACTACATTTCATACTTGATTTTTGATGGCACAAAGACGCCTTTAGGTATAACACGTGGTAACTCCGTTTGTCTATATTGTGAAAAATGGGTAATCCTAATAATTCATATTTATCAAATGTTTCAGTAAAATCACATAGCTACACATGAAAAGCAAAAAGGGTTCAAAGTAATGTCCTTTAATTACAACCTAAAAACCTCACGTTTCATGACAGCATAAGAAATAAAATGAGACAAAAAACAGATACAGGTTGTTAGAGAATCAAGTAAATAACAGAAAACCAAAAAGATATCATTTATTTTGTATTGGTATCCTAATATTCCTGTACTCCAAAATGTATTTTACATTTATTCCTACATTTGGAATGATACAAAACCATTAAATATATTAGTTATAAAACAAATCTTAAAAGTCCTGGGAATACATACAAAGCAGAAAATAATTGTACAGTATTTAAAATATCAGTAGAACAGTTTATAATGTAAAAATATAGAAAAAGCATATTTAGCTAAAATAATTGTACAAATGATTGTATAATAACAATGAATAGAAATATACATTATATATGCAGAAAACAGCATCTTAAACCAATCAGTTATCCAGCATGCAAAAACAAAACAAAAAGAAAAGCCTGTGTGATAACTTCATCCAAGACAAACATGACGGAACTGGCAATAGTATTAGGCAACATAAGAGTTTTTCAGGAGTGCACCTATGTATGGCAATGTTAACTTGTGTCTGAAAAACACAAGGTCGGCCACCTGATGATCTCTAGATATATTAACTAATGAGTAAATGTGATTTCTGCAGCTATTTGAAGGTTGAGTTTGCACAGTTTAGTATTATGGGACTGATTCAGAGTCAATCTCAAAATAGGCATAAAAAAGTGCGCGCAAAAATAGCATATTTCCACCCATATGCACAGCTCAAGATGTATTCTGGTAAGCCAGGCCTGGCCTACCTATGGCTCTCCAGCTGTTGTGAAACTACATGTCCCAGCATGCCCTGTTACCGTTTTGCCATTAGGGAATGCTACAACTGTGGTAGAGCATGCTAGGAGGTGTAGTTTCTAAGCAGCTAGAGAGCCATGGGTAGGCCAGGTCTGTGGTAAGCAATAGAAGAATATGCCTCTGGTTATGCCACGTGCAAGTCACAGACACATCCTACTTTCGCCCATGTTGTAAACCATTTATATTATGTGCAATAAACACATTTGCTTTTAGGATCCAAACTACATAAACCTCATTCCGAGTTGTTCGCAGCAGTTCATCGCATCGCAAACGGCGGAAATCCGCAAACTGCGCATGCGCGACTGAACTGCGCATGCGCAAAGGCAGCGATACGACGCTTGTGCAAAATTACTAACAGAATTTTTTCTCGTACTACACCACCGAAAAACAGGGAGTGACGAAGGCGTGACAGAGGCTCGGCTTCGCTATCTAACGAAATGGGCGTGAAAGTGGGCGGCTAGTGTGGGAGTATGCAACCAGCAGTAGGCGTGTTTTGAGCAGAAATGCATTCCCGATGGTAAAATGAACACAACAAATGTTCGCTATCTTGACGCAGCATAGGAGTAGGTCTGCAGTTACTCTGCATTTGCAAAGTACTGTTACAAGTGTGTCTGCAATAATTAGCAGTTAATTAGAAATTCCATTCATCTGTTGTCCAATTACTTTCCAAACACTGCTCTTCTGAAATACTGCAAACAGCAATTGTGTGGACACATTACATTTTTGTTGTTAGCACCTATAAATCTGACACGCTGCCAAATAAGGCATGATTTGTTTTAGTTATTAACTAAATATTGATGTTAAATACATGTTTTAATTTTGACATAAATACTACCAAATGCAAACAAGTGGAAATAACCAAACTTAAAAACTACATCAGCAAAATCTAAACGACATAAAAATATTCCTTTGTACATAACAAATATCATGAGCAACATAATGCATCCTACACTTTTTTTTTATTATAAATGTTTAACTTTGGTGCAAATATCTGTCAATGTTTGATATTATGTCATGTTGCCCCTAGTAACCCAAGAACCTATTTGTAAATACTATTTTTATATGGCCAGTAAAGTGTTGTGCAAGGCATACCTGTTGCATTTTGAAAGATGCAATGTTTGTATGAATATTCGGATTGTTCCCTTGTTCCACAAATGTCTATATGCCATGCTAAACTTTACTGGGCTAAGTTGTACATAATGCATTAACTTTAATAAAGTACACAAACAAAAATAATTTCAATATTTTTTTACTCAAAAAATATATTCATTGGGCAAAACAACATGGCTACAGGTGAGCATCACAGACAAAGATGGACATAGCAGCAAGCAGATGCCACTGACACAAATCACATAGCAGAACCCAGCACTAGGGAAACTCCATCTTCTGACAAAATTTTAATTTTAAAGTAAAAAAATTATATGTTGTGAACACCAAGCCAGACATAATTTTTTGGGGAACTGAGTTAGATTCTGGAACCAACGCACAAACACAACAATACACAGCACGCTAGGAAGAGGAAGATGGCTCTGGTGTACAGGAAAAAAACTCACAGGCTACAATATACAGAAACAGAAATAGATCCTTTCACTTTGAGGGAGTTCTCCATTCTGGCCACACAAGCCAACACAAAAAATACATTGAGGCAACATGAAAAACATGGGTGCTGCCCATCTGGAGAGACATCACTTTCTCTTCTTTTTTCCCGCCTGATGAAGTTCTTCATGGCTCGGTCTGCGAAGCGACCTTCAAGGGCCCTGCCCAGTGGGATGTTCTTCCTGGGCAGAGGGAGGGGAGGGAGCAGATGTGGCTGGCTCTCTGCCACTGTGGGCAAGGGAGACAGCGATGTCCTGGAGCCCTTGCAAGATTGAATTTGCAAGGTCTTTGAAGGAGGAGGCGAGTTGCTCTTGGCCCTGCCTGATCTCTGCCAGACCTTGGCAGAATTGAGCTACACCTTGCTCCACACTGGTTCTGTGCTCAGTGAGCCGGACAGGTATCTGGCTAACCTCCCGGATCATCCTGTCTTGAAAAGCATTCAGGCTCTCACCATACCTTGCTATTTGAGACAGGATGTCCGGGATAGCAGAGGGTTGGGTGGGGGGTCCAGTTGGAATCTGGATGGGTGGGATTTGTGGTCCCACAGTGCCAGAGACACTAGGTCCCTCCACCTCAGCCACATAACCCTCCTCTGACTCTAGCTGATCATCCACCTGTGCTGTGTTATGTTCAAAGGAAATAGAAGAATGAGTGGAAAAAGAGTTTTACAATTAAACATGAGACTTTTGGATCCACTTAATTAGTTGTTTAGGAATATGTGTGTAAACTTACCTGGCAAGTCATGTGCCATCAGTATTTCAGGCAGGTCCGTGTCCATATGAGACACCCCTACCCCCTCCTCGTAACTGACACAGTCCACCGCCATCTCCTCAAGTTCTGTGTACTCCACAGTGGCAGCTGGACCTCCCCCTGTTGCCCTCGAGGCATTCCACTCCGCAGACCTCTTGCCCTTCAGGCGGGATTTGAAGTCGGCCCAACTACATATGTGGGGAAAAATAGGGGCAAGGTAGAGAAAAATTATGAATACCTGCTTTAATATATAGTACACATGTTATGCATTTGGTTGCTATAAGCAACATCACATCTAACTAACTTTTTAAGAATACTTGGCACAGAAAATGGACTGGCAATATACACTTACCGTCTTCGAACTTCCTGTGATGTTCGGACTATTGAGCCGACTTCATTAACAGAATCAGTGATGTCCCTCCAGATTCTATCTTTGGTTGCAGCACCCATGTTTTTTGGTCCTCGATGTATTTTTGCCATGGCCTGTGTGACCAAAACACGTAACTCCCTCTTAGTGAAGGCGGGCTGCCATTTTTTTTTCTTAGAAGTAGCCTGTGAGCTTTCGTCCTGTCCCTCCTCACCATCTTCCTCTTCACTAGCTGCTTGTGTAGTTTGTGTTTGTGAGGGTATTGCAGAATCTCCCTCAGTTCCCCCAGTATGTATGTCTGGCAGGATATCCACTCCTAACTGCTGGGTATAAGATGGAATGTCTCTAGTGCTGGGTCCCGCTACTTCAGAATCCGCACCTGCGGATTCCATCATCTGCCTCCTCCACGCTAGGCGCCTATGTGTCAAAGCGGACATCTGCTGGTGCACGCGGTCCATCTCTGCTTCCAACTGCTCACGAGTAGCCATGTTGCTGGTGGCATGTGTGTTCGCACAGGTGTGTAGCTATTTATAGCTGCGTGTCCAGTGCGGTAATTCACACAGGTGTCAATTATACTAATTCTTCCAGTAATTGTACAGCCTATTTAAGAGTCTGGATTGCAGCCTGTGTGAGTGGGTGTATGATGGCAGATGGAGGTTTGTGGTTTTTCAGAGAAGGTGGTCGTGTTTGGTCAAACTTTGCAGAGTGAGTTTTTGTTTCAGTATATTGCAGACAAATGTGCGTTTGTTTGTTAGCAAATGTTTTAATGTTGTGTTGCGTAGTGCTTATTTTATGCAAGTTTACTTTTGTTTGTATTACTAAATTAGGCTATTAACAAACCAAGTATGTATGGGTGTCCAATGTTCGTTTGTAGTGTTTTAAACAGGGTATTACTATTTTGGTGGTCAATTTTTTGCCATATAAATGTATTCTTATGTACTATGTAATATTTTTTTGAGCTGTAATTTACAGTGTGTCCGTTCTATTGTTGAGAGTGTATACTTTATTTCTTATAGTCCATTTCTCTCTCTTGTAGGTGTGTCATTAGTGGTGTGTGTACACATATTTATTTTGTAGCCAAGTAGGCCATTTTTGTTTTGATTTTTCATCTACTTTTGTTGAGCAGGTAAGTGGCAATCCCTGTGTGTCCTGGTGTGTGTTTGTTGTAAGTGTGTATCTGTTTTCTTATAGGCCATTTCTCTCTCTTGTAGGTGTCTCAGTGTTGCTTTAGAACACATATCTTTTCCTGGCAAGTCGCCATTTTTTGTTTGTTTTGGGCCTCCACATTTTCATCTACTTTTGTTGAGCAGGTAAGTGGCCAATCCCTGTGTGTCCTGGTGTGTGTTTGTTGTGTGTATCTGTTTTCTTATAGGCCATTTCTCTCTCTTGTAGGTGTCTTATTTGTTTGTTTACAAAGCATTTACTTTTGACAAAGTCGGGCTGATTTTTTCTGTATTAGCTACTAAAGGACCCCCGGTTTTTTATGGATATGTTTTTTCAGTGTTTTTATTTTTAATTTTTCTGTTTTATTAATTTACATTAGTCATACTTATTTTGGAGACAATATATCGTTGCATTAATTATATGGCTAGGGTTGATATCTCTAATTATTTCGGTTTTTTGTTGTTAACCTATGTTGGAGCTAATTATATATATATATATATATATATATATATATATATATATATATTTTTTTTTTAATCCAATTATGTGTTTTGGGTCCGTATTAAAAACTTGAAGAAATGGAGTACGCACAAGCAGTAAGTTAACACACATACACTTTGATTTTGATTATGGATGAGAATGTTTTTTTGTTGTTGTAAAGTTTTAAACATGATTCTTACCTTCATTTTAAGTTGGTGATGTCAATTCATGTTGCTGCGGAAGCACTACCACCACAACCAACGGGACCACTCCCACCCCAACCGGCGCAAGCCCTCCAACCCCAACTGGCTCCTCATCATCCAAGGCAACGGAGGCGTGCTAGGCCACCAATTTTCCGTACCCGTGTCCTTCTTTTTGGGATGCCTGATGATGTTGTGTTGGGCAGATACAGACTGCCACCTCATCTAATCCTAGACACTCTCTCCATAATAGAGAGTGATCTAGAACAATCCATTAGGTATCCTACAGCAATACCAGCATTGACACAATTCCTTGCTGTGTTACATTTTGTTGCCACTGGCTCGAATCAGCATGTGGTGGGAGATCTGGTTGGCATGTCGCAGGGAAAGTTCAGTAAGGTCCTGCGGCGTGTCAGCCAGGCTTTCCTCGAAAGAGTAAAGCAATTTATATCAATGCCTTTGGATGTTGGTGCCCTGGATGTGGTGAAGCGGCAATTTCAGGAAGGTGGTAGTCGCTTCCCACACGTTATTGGGGTTGTGGATGGCACACATGTAGCTATTGTAGCACCAAGACATAATGAAGAAATTTTTAGAAACAGGAAACTGTTTCATTCTCTGAATCTAATGGTTGTTTGTGGGCCATCCCTCCAGATCCTGTCCCTGAATGCTAAGTTCCCGGGGAACTCCCATGATGCCCATGTCATCAGACAATCAGGGATATGGCAGAGATTAAGATCGATGGAAGGCCAAGACATGTGGTTATTGGGTGAGTATTTTCGTTTAAATGTTTGGAACAGTCATATTTTTATTATTTTTTCATTAAATTTACAATTATACTTTTGTTATTTTCATCTTATCAAACAGGAGACCGTGGATATCCTTGCACCCCCTGGCTCATGACTCCTTACAGTAAACCCAGGCCAGGACCACAGACGGCATTTAACTCCGCGCTTACTGCCACTAGACAGCTGGTGGAGCGCACGATTGGTGTCCTTAAAGGGCGCTTTCGTGTGCTCCACCGCACTGGTGGCGACATCATGTATTCGCCGGAGATGGTAAGTAAAATTGTGGTCCTGTGCGCTATCCTCCATAACATCGCTGTAAGGAGTCGCGTAGAGCTTCCTCAAACAGAGGAATTGCCTGATGAGGAGCCAGGGGTTGACCGGACAATCGGTGGGGGGAGTGTGTCCCGGTGGGGGAAGGAAATAAGGGCACGCATTGTCCGTGATTATTTCAGGTATTTTAATTTTTACCTTATTTATTCTCATTTTCCCAAAGTCACTGTATTTGTATTTTCATTTTGGTCTGATGTCATTTAGGTAGCTTGCTAAAGTTCATAGTGTAATTGTTTTGGTGTGTGAGTCTATATTATTCTTTGTTTATGTGATAAATCAGAAATATTATCCTTATCATGTATTTTGCAACAATCTTGTTGTTGTCTGTTTCTTTATTTTTTATTAATGTCTCATTTATTTGTTTTTGGATAATTGGTTTAATAACTGTTTTTTTGTGTGGTTTTTTTTTGTTTTGGCTTGTGCATCTGTTTACATTACAAATTACACAACATATGATCCTAAATGTCGTAAACTTGGTGACTTTGTGCAGCTGATTGTTATTGACAAATGAGGTGAGTACACAGATTGTAACAATTACTTTTCTATAAGTGTGTGTGTGTATGTGAGTGTGTGTGTGTTTGAGTGTGATTGTGACTGTGTGTTTGTGTATGTGTGTGTGATTTTGAGTGAGTGTTTGTGTGCGTATGTGAGTGTAATTGTGAGTGTATGTTTTTTTTTGTCGTTCTTCCGCGGCTGCGAAATTCCGCTATTGCGAACTGTACCCACTGTCCTTCACAGTAATGCACACATCAATAAAGTTTATTAGATGACACCATATATTTTCAACCAATCACATCCCACCATACATTATAAATATAAGTCCATATATGGAAAACGCCATTGGCACCATGCGCGCAGCTGCTTTCAGCCGACAAGAGCTGCGCCTACTTGTCGCGGTAATGTACCGCCGCCCTGGCCACACAGGGCCCTTTATCCCTAATAGGGTAAAGCATGAGGCCTACGCGGAGGTCCGCCGCTTTTTGCGAACCCGCGCCCGGAGCAGGAGGACCATCATCCAGCTGGAGAGGCGCTGGAGTGACCTCCGCAGGCGCACGCCGGACCTGTCAACAAATCCGCAATCGAAGAAGACGGAGTGAGTTTCACATTACATTACATAACAGAGAATGTTAGCAGAGTCTTTTAATGTAAAGACTGCATATTTGCACTAATAAGTTATATAGTGTGTAAATTAGCAGACTGTCAATGTACTATTGTAGAGCAAACATGACAGAGTGTGTGTGCTTCTGGCAAGCAGTACTGACTGTGTAGCAAAGTGCTTGTGAAACTGATGTCGGGGTACTGAGTTGGTACACATGCTAGCGTCTAGACCTAATCACTTGATATGTCTATTTAACATGCTCACTAACAATGTCTGTTGAACATTATGTTTTGAAATCAATAGAACCTAATAAACTAATTATGACATATGTCATTCTAGGGCAAGCCCAACGACGAGCAGGGGCAGCAAGAAGAGGAGCACACCCTTCTCTGGCCCACTCCCCCTCTCCGGCCCACTCCCCCTCTCCAGCCCACTCCCCCTCTCCGGCCACCTCCCCCTCTCCAGCCCACTCCCCCTCTCCAGCACCATCCCCCACTCCGGCCACCTCCCCCTCTCCAGCCCACTCACCCTCTCCGGCACAATCCCCCTCTTCGGCCCAATCCCCCACTCCGGACCAATCCCCCTCTCCAGCCCAATCCCCCTCTCCGGCCACCCCCCCCCCCCCTCTCCAGCCCAATCCCCCACTCCGGCCACCTCCCGCTCTCCAGCCCACTCCCTCTCCAGCCCAATCCCCCTCTCTTACCAAAACCCCCTCTCCGGCCCAATACCCCTCCTATTCCCAATTCCCCTCCCCCTGTGTCCCAAACCATCTCTCCACCACCCTCATCCTATCTTTCCAAAACACCCTCTGTAACCGACTCCCCCTTCCATCCTCTTTCCAAAATGGACCCTCCTTCACCCATCCTGACTCCTTCCACCATCCAGCCACCAACCCCCATGCAGCCAACCACCCCCATCCGTTCGCCATCCCCCAGCCAAACCCCTTCGCCCCCATCTGAATGGGCAACAGAGGCCCCGGAACAACTTCCGGGAGGTGGTGAATTGGCAGAGGAAAGTAAGTTCACACACATTTTTACAAATGGTTAAATAGTATTGAAAGACACATTAAAATAATATCATTGTTGTACTGTGGCCAATCTTTTGACAAGGTTAAATGCTTATGTGGACAGGTTTGCATGTACAACACGGTTTGTATGTGAAACATTATCTGGCAAATATTTAGACCTGGGTGGAAATTTGTGTGTGGTTAAAATTTAAGAATAGTGCCTGGTTAATGCAATATTTGCACATTAAAATCGCAGGAGTCTATTTGTTAGCCAGGCTAAGGACACAATGTTTTGAGTTTTGAAAGTTACACTCAAAAAATGATTATTGTAAAAATTAAAAACCTGTTTCACCTTATGTAGTAAGGCAGGCTTTCAGGGAGTGTGGGCATGCTAGGATATGTTGTCCTTCTGAAGATTTTGATATGCAGTGTGATGATGCAGGGCCAACACCAAAAAATACAAGTCTGCTTCACTCCAGATGTGAATTAATCCCAGCATGGGGTTACATTTACTAAGATGGGAGTTTTATTCCAGATGGGATGTTGCCCATAGCAACCAATCAGATTCAACTTTTCATTTATTTAGCACCTTCTAGAAGATATGTGTAATCTGATTGGTTGCTATGGGCAACGTCCCATCTTAAATAGAACTCCCATCTTAGTAAATATACATTGTGGTGTGGTACACTTTTTATTTATTTTTATTTAACAATAACAAACATTGCTGAGCATGCTTGTGTGTTGGTATGGTACTGTTTTAACATTCAAACATCCATGATGTAGTCCCTTTGCCATTAAAGTGTGCTTTGTGGCTTGCTTGTGTAATAGGTAATGTGAGTAATTTTTTTAAATTTTATTTTTGCTCTGCATTTCAGATGGTGCAGTTGGAGATCCCACAAGCCTGCCTGGCATCCTTGGCAGCTTAAAGGCCCATTTGCAGGCCATGATGGCCGATGTGGAACGGCTACAAAAATTTTGTTAATTTTTCCCTTTTTTTTTTGGTTATATGTTAAAAAAAAATAATAATAATGTTAAAAAATAAAAAAATATATTTTACAGTTCAGCGGTTGTTGTGTTTTTTAATGCAATAAAGGAACAGCATATTGCCTAGCAGAAATTGGTTACCTTACAAAAAACACACATCAAACTTACAATTATTAATCTTATTATTTACAAACAAACAAATTATGTCAGTTAGGAGCTTATTGTTTAGAAAAACATGTAAACACATATATTCACACACTACACCTCCACACTAAAATATGCTATTTAACATTAGCCCAGGCACAGTTTACACATCTATTTCACTTATTTATAAACAAACATGGTAATGGACAATTATGCCTACAAAGTGTTCTGTAGGTATTCTTTGAAGACTTAATTGGTCATTCATTACACTAATTGGATTCGTAATTGAGGAAGGCTTGTTGAGTTTGAATTGAAAGGTGTAATATAACTTGAAAAAAAACCCCATTGCTGTGCGTTTTTCGGCAAAAGCGTGTGCAATGTTGAGAAAAATGTGTAAATCTACGAGAAGTTTGTATTTTTACGATGACGTTTGTAGTAATGCGATGGATTCGCATTAGTGCGATGTCATTTGGCATACGCCTACTTTGTGGAATACTGCGTACGAAATAGCAAAAAATGCGTAGGGGCGGATATTCGCTAATGTGCAACGTGTTCGCAATTTTGCGAATATGTTGTGCGGACCAAAACAATAGCGATCAACTCGGAATCACCCCCATAGGCCCTCATTCCGAGTTGTTCGCTCTTTATTTTCCTTTGCATCGGTGCGATTTTCCGCTAACTGCGCATGCGCAACATTCGCACTGCGGCTGCGCCAAGTAAATTTGCTAAGAAGTTTGGTATTTTACTCACAGCATTACAAGGTTTTTTCTTCGTTCTGGTGATCTGAGTGTGATTGACAGGAAGTGGGTGTTTCTGGGCGGAAACTGGCCGTTGTATGGGAGTGTGTGAAAAAACGCTGCCGTTTCTGGAAAAAACGCGGGAGTGGCTGGCGAAACGGGGTAGTGTCTGGGCGAACGCTGGGTGTGTTTGTGACGTCAAACCAGGAACGACAAGCACTGAACTGATCGCACTGGAAGAGTAAGTCTCGAGCTACTCAGAAACTGCACAGAAAAATCTTTTCGCAATATTGCGAATCTTTCGTTCGCAATTCTGCTAAGCTAAGATACACTCCCAGGGGGTGGCGGCTTAGCGTGTGTACTGCTGCGAAAAGCGGCTTGCGAGCGAACAACTCGGAATGAGGGCCTAAATACAGCAGAAATGACTTCCTGTCTTAAACACACACACACACAAAAATTATTAAAAATGCTTTGAAAAACATAGTTTATGCTACAACAATGAAGAAAGCACCAACCGGATTCGCAAATAACCAGCCATAAGTGGTTAGCTAGCGCAGGTAACCTTCATCATCATCATCCACCACTATTTACACATGCCCCTGACCACCTGCAAATAATACCGCTTTACCAGGAGTATTTTCATCTTTTTCCTGGTTGGCATCTATTCTCAATTGTGTAAATACCCACTTTCCATACTTGGCTTATAGTAGAACACCCCCATCCCACCCAGTTATGCCCATGCTGGCACAAGTGGCAATCATGCAAATCTGCATATATGCCTACTGTTCTGGGCATGTGCAATATGAATTCCCACAAGATATGCTACGCCAGCTGGTGTAGTATTCACTATGCATTCTCTATCTATCTCAAAGTTTAAAATAAGAATTTACTTACCGATAATTCTATTTCTCGTAGTCCGTAGTGGATGCTGGGGACTCCGTCAGGACCATGGGGAATAGCGGGCTCCGCAGGAGACAGGGCACATCTAAAAAGCTTTTAGGTCACATGGTGTGTACTGGCTCCTCCCCCTATGACCCTCCTCCAAGCCTCAGTTAGGTACTGTGCCCGGACGAGCGTACACAATAAGGAAGGATCTTGAATCCCGGGTAAGACTCATACCAGCCACACCAATCACACCGTACAACTTGTGATCTGAACCCAGTTAACAGTATGATAACAAAACGAAGTAGCCTCCGAAAAGATGGCTCACAACAATAGTAATAACCCGATTTTTGTAACAATAACTATGTACAAGCATTGCAGACAATCCGCACTTGGGATGGGCGCCCAGCATCCACTACGGACTACGAGAAATAGAATTATCGGTAAGTAAATTCTTATTTTCTCTAACGTCCTAGTGGATGCTGGGGACTCCGTCAGGACCATGGGGATTATACCAAAGCTCCCAAACGGGCGGGAGAGTGCGGATGACTCTGCAGCACCGAATGAGAGAACTCCAGGTCCTCCTTAGCCAGAGTATCAAAATTTGTAAAATTTTACAAACGTGTTCTCCCCTGACCACGTAGCTGCTCGGCAAAGTTGTAATGCCGAGACTCCTCGGGCAGCCGCCCAGGATGAGCCCACCTTCCTTGTGGAATGGGCATCTACATATTTCGTCTGTGGCAGGCCTGCCACAGAATGTGCAAGCTGAATTGTACTACAAATCCAGCGTGCAATAGACTGCTTAGAAGCATGAGCACCCAGCTTGTTGGGTGTATACAGTATAAACAGCAAGTCAGACTTTCTGACTCCAGCCGTCCTAACTATATATATATATATATATATATATATATATATTTTTAGGGCCCTGACCACGTCTAGTAACTTGGAGTCCTCCAAGTCCCTAGTAGCCGCAGGCACCACAAGAGGTTGTTTCAGGTGAAAACGCTGACACCCCTTTATGAAGAAACTGGAGACGAGTCCCAGTTCTGTCCTGTTCAAATGGAAAATTTTAATATGGGCTTTTGTAAGACAAAGCCGCCCATTCTGACAATCGCCTGGCCGAGGCCAGGGCTAACAACATGGTCACTTCCCATGTGAGATATTTGTCAACAGCATGGTCACTTTCCATGTGAGATATTTCAAATCCACAGATTTGAGCGGTTCAAACCAATATGATTTTAAGAAATCCCAACACTATGTTGAGATCTCACGGTGCCCCTAGGGGCACAAAAAAGCTGTATATGCAATACATCCTTTACAATCTGGACTTCAGGAACTGAAGTCAATTCTTTCTGGAAGAAAATCTACAGGGCCGAAATTTAAATGTTAATGAACCCCAATTTGAGGTCCAAAACACTCCTGTTTTCAGGAAGTGTAGAAATCGACCTAGTTGAATTTCCGTCGTGGAGCCTTCCTGGCCTCACCCACGCAACATATTTTCACCACATGTGGTGATGACGTTGTGCGGTCACCTCCTTCCTGGCTTTGACCAGGGTAGGTATGACCTCTTATGGAATGCCTTTTCCCCTCAGGATCCGGCATTCAACCGCCATGCCGTCAAACGCAGCCGCGGTAAGTCTTGGAATAGACATGGTACTTGCTGAATCAAGTCCCTTCTTAGCTCCCCAGGCCCTTAGTCCTCTGTGAGCATTTCTTGAAGTTCCGGGTACCAAGTCCCTCTTGGCCAATCCGGAGCCACTAGTATAGTTCATACTCCTCTATGTCTTATAATTCTCAATACCCTGGTTATGAGAAACAGAGGAGGGAACACATACACAGACTGGTACACCCACGGTGTTACCAGAACATCCACAGCTATCGCCTGAAGGTCTCATGACCTGGCGGAATACCTGTCCCGTTTTTTGTTCGGGCGGGACGCCATCATGTCCACCTTTGGTCTTTGCCAACGGTCCACAATCATGTTGAAAAACTTCCCTATGAAGTTTCCACTCTCCCGGGTGGAGGTCATGCCTGCTGAGGAAGTCTGCTTCCCAGTCGTCCACTCCCGGAAAGAACACTGCTGACAGTGCTATCACATGATTTTCCGCCTAGCGAAAAATCCTTGCAGTTTTCACTGCCCTCCTGCTTCTTGTGCCGCCCTTCTGTTTACGTGGGCGACTGCCGTGATGTTATCCCACTGGATCAATACCGGCTGACCTTGAAGCAGAGGTCTAGCTAAGTTTAGAGCATTATAAAATTGCTCTAAGCTTATTTATGCGGAGAGAATTCTCCAGACTTAATCACACTTCCCTGGAAATTTTTTCCCTGTGTGACTGTTCCCCAGCCTCTCAGGCTGGCCTCCGTGGTCACCGGCATCCAATCCTGCATGCCGAATCTGCGGCCCTCTAGAAGATGAGCACTCTGTAATAACCACAGGAGAGACACCCTTTTCCTTGGATATAGGGTTATCCGCTGATGCATCTGAGGATGCGATCCGGACCATTTGTCCAGCAGATCCCACTGAAGAGTTCTTGCGGGAAATCTGCCGAATGGAATTGCTTCGTAATAAGCCACCATTTTTACCAGGACTCTTGTGCAATGATGCACTGACACTTTTCCTGGTTTTAGGAGGATCCCGATTAGCTCGGATAACTCCCTGGTTTTCTCCACTGGGAGAAACACGTTTTTTCTGGACTGTGTCCAGAATCTTCCCTAGGAACAGTAGACGTGTCGTCGGAAAAAGCTGCGATTTTGGAATATTTAGAATCCACTCGTGCTGTCGTAGAACTACTTAAGATAGTGCTACTCCGACCTCCAACTGTTCTCTGGACCTTGCCCTTATCAGGAAAGCGTCCATGTTTCTTTTAAGAAAAATCCTCATTCCGGCCATTACCTTGGTAAAGACCCGGGGCGCCGTGGACAATCCAAACGGCAGCGTCTGAACTGATAGTGACAGTTCTGTACCAGGAACCTGAAGTACCCTTGGTGAGAAGGGCAAATTTGGACCTGTAGGTAAACGTCCCTGATATCCAGAGACATCATATCGTCCCCTTCTTCCTGGTTCGCTATCACTGCTCCGAGTGACTCCATCTTGATTTGAACGCTTGTATGTAAGTGTTCAAATATTTCAGATCTCACCGAGCCGGTTGGCTTCAGTACCACAATATAGTGTGGAATACTACCCCCTTCCTTGTTGTAAGAAGGGTACTTTGATTATCACCTGCTGGGAATACAGCCTGTGAATTGTGTGAGGGGGAGACGTCTCGAATTTCCAATGTACACCTGGGATATTACATGTAGGATCCCGGAGTTCCCTTGCGAGTGTTGCTGAAACTCTTGAGATGACCCTCTACCGCACCTGAGTCCGCTTGTACGGCCCCAGCGTTATGCTGCGGACTTGGCAGAAGCCGTGAGGAGCTTCTGTTCCTGGGAATGAGCTGCTTGCTGCAGTCTTCTTCCCTTTCCTCTCCCCCTGGGCAGATATGACTGGCCTTCGCCCGCCTGCCCGTATGGGGACGAAAGGACTGAGACTGAAAAGACTGTGTCCTTTTCTGCCAATATGTGACTCGGGGTAACAAAAGGTGGATTTTTCAGCTGTTGCCATGGCCACCAGGTCCAATGGACCGCCCCTTTATACGGCAATACTTCCATATGCCGTCTGGAATCTGCCTCACCTGACCACTGTCGTGTCTTCGTCTGGCAGATATGTACATCACATTTACTCTTGATGCCAGAATGCAAATATGCCTCTGCGCATCACACATATATAGAAATGCATCCTTAAAATGCTCTATAGACAATAAAATCCTGTCCCTGTCAAGGGTATCAAAATTTTCAGTCAGGAAATCCGACCAAGCCCCCTCAGCGCTGCACATCCAGGCTGAGGCGATTGCTGGTCGTAGTATAACACCAGTATGTGTGTATATACTGTTATGATATTTTCCAGCTTCCTATCAGCTGGCTCCTTGAGGGCGGCCGTATCTGGAAACGGTAACGCCATGTTTTTTATAAGCGTGTGAGCGCCTTGTCCACCTTAAGGTGTGTTTTCCAACTCGCCCTTACTACTGGCGGGAAAAAGGGTATACCGCCCATAACTTTCTGTCGGAGGAACCCCACGTATCATCACACACTTCATTTAATTTATCTGATTCAGGCAAAACTACAAGTAGTTTATTCCCACCCTACAAAATACCCTTATTTGTGGTACTTGTGGTATCAGAAATACGTAACACCTCCTTCATTGCCCTTAACATGTAACTTGTGGCCCTAAAGGAAAAATACGTTTGTTTCTTCACCGTCGACACTGGGGTCAGTGTCCGTGTCAGTGTCTGTCGACCGACTGAGGTAAATGGGCGTTTTTACAAGCCCCTGACGGTGTCTGAGACGCCTGGACCGATACTAATTTGTCCGCCGGCTGTCTCATGTCGTCAACCGGCTTGCAGCGTGTTGACATTATCACGTAATTCCATAAGTAAGCCATCCATTCTGGTGTCGACTCCCTAGAGAGTGACATCACCATTACAGGCAATTTTCTCCGTCTCCTCACCAACATTTTCCTCATACATGTCGACACACACGTACCGACCTACAGCACACACATACAGGGAATGCTCTGATAGAGGACAGGACCCACTAGCCCTTTGGGGAGACAGAGGGAGAGTTTGCCAGCACACACCAAAAGCGCCATAATGTATATAACAACCCTAGAAGGTGTTGTTTCTATATATGGGCTCTTAATATATAATTATATCGCCAATTTATGCCCCCCTTCTCTTTAACCCTGTTTCTGTAGTGCAGGGGAGAGTGGGAGCCTTCCTCACCAGCGGAGCTGGTCAGGAAAATGGCGCTGAGTGCTGAGGAGAATAAGCTCCGCCCCTTTCACGGCGGGCTTTTCTCCCGGTTATTAGGAAAACTGGCCTGGGTTAAATACATACATATAGCCTTAATGGCTATATGTGATGTATTTATTTGCCTCTAAGGTAATCTATATTGCTGCCCAGGGCGCCCCCAGCAGCGCCCTGCACCCTCCGTGACCGAGGTCAGTGAGCCGTGTAGCAACAATGGCGCACAGCTGCAGTGCTGTGCGCTACCTTCATGAAGACTGAGGAGTCTTCTGCCGCCTGTTTCCGGACCTCCGTTCTGCCGTTCTTCAGCGTCTGTAAGGGGGATCGGCGGCGCGGCTCCGGGACGAACCCCAGGCTGACCTGTGTTCCGACTCCCTCTGGAGCTCAGTGTCCAGTAGCCTAAGACTTCAATCCTCCTGCACGCAGGTGAGTTGCAAGTCTCTCCCCTAAGTCCCTCGTTGCAGTGATCCTGTCGCCAGCAGGAATCACTGACTAGAAACCTAAAAAAAAACTTTTCTAAACAGCTCTTTAAGAGAGCCACCTAGATTGCACCCTCTCGGACGGGCACAAAAACCTAACTGAGGCTTGGAGGAGGGTCATAGGGGGAGGAGCCAGTACACACCATGTGACCTAAAAGCTTTTTAGATGTGCCCTGTCTCCTGCGGAGCCCGCTATTCCCCATGGTCCTGACGGAGTCCCCAGCATCCACTAGGACGTTAGAGAAAATATCTTAATTTAATGGCATAGAAACATGGAATTTGACAGCAGATAAGAACCACTTGGCCCATCTAGTCTGCCCATGTACACGCACACTATGGGTAATTTTTGTTGGGAGCCAATTAACCTACCAGTATATTTTTGGAGTGTGGGAGGAAGACTGAGTACCTGGAGGAAGCACGGGGATAATATACAAACTCCAAACAGTGGTGGGAATCAAACCTGTGACCTCAATGCGGTGAGGCAGTAATGCTAACCATTACACCATCCGGACTGCCAGTCATTGCACGGTGCAAATAATAACCAGTTACATTATAGGCGCTCAAACTGGCAACAACAAGGAGCAAAACCTGCAATTGACAGTAAACTACTTGACCCTATACATAAGAAAACCAACCGCAATAATTATTGTGTCCACCCACCTTTGTTTTAGAGGATATACATTTCTGAAATATTGACAAAAAAAAAATGTACTCAGATTTATAAAAAATGTCAAAATCAATATAAAACAAAATATTACTTATCAACTAAGTAATATTTTGTCCCTCATTCCGAGTTGATCACACCAAGCAACTTTTTGCTGCTAGTGCGATCAACTAATCTCCGCCTATGTGAGAGTGTGTTTTAGCATAGCAGCGCTGCAATCGCTTGTCGCCGGGTAACGTCGTGGGTGCGCATTACAGACCCATTCGCACCGCAGCGAAAAACCGCTGCGTGCGAACGGGTCGGAATGACCCCCAATGTCGGGCGGCTCAACACTGTGCGTATCGCACACAGTGTGTAACCACCTTAAGAAGAAAGTTACATAAGGAACTTTAAATCATGATATTAATACCACCTTGGAACTGAGGATAAAGGTTAAGGGGGTACTAGGCGAAAAAAAATACACTTTTTGCTATTTTTTAGGGCGAATGGGGATTCACCCTATTCAATAGCAGGGCTATTTTTTCGCGTAGGCGAAAAATTCGTCAGGAGGAAGAAAACGTGGATCACTGAATCCACATGTTTTTGTACCTGCACCAGTGAAAATGTGGGCCAATTTTGCTGCATTTTCCGCCAATGCCCGTTCACTAAAAAAAAAGAAAGAAAGAAGAAACTGCCTTAAAAAACGGGCAAAAATAGCCCGCAAATTGAATACGCAGGGAGGCAAATTTGATAGCTCCAAATTGTTGGAGCTAACTGTATACCCCCCTAATTGAATTACATATGTTCCTACTGGTTAATATAACACAAATACGAGTACTGAGTGAAGACAGGTGAATTTTGGTGTATTCTAAGGTTGTATTTATTGTGGAGCTGTAAACAATTTGATTTTAATAACAAGCCATTTTCAATTAATGTTTTGTTTGATAAATATTTGGAACATCTATACTATGGTTTCTGCAAAATGAGACAAATTAGCACACCTGCCTTTTTATTTAATAGCTATCACCAGTCTAGTAGTGAAAGAAATGTTAGCAAATATCTGGTGTAATCTGTATACAAAATTGCTAAATAAGCGTATCAATGCAGTATCAGCAATTATGAAATAACGTCCTACAGAGTTAATCTATAATTAAATCAGGGGTTAGCCAAAATCAATAACAATGCATTGCACAACACTGTATACAAAATTAATGTTATGGCACACTTCATTTCTGCACAGTCATGATATTGTTACAGACGACCAAAAGGCTTTCTTTACGGTCTATGGGGGAGATGTACCAAGCCTTGGAGAGACATAAAGTACCAGCCAATCAGTTCCTAATTGCCATGTTACAGGCTGTGTTTGAAATATGACAGGAGCTGATTGGCTGGTACTTAATCTCTCTCTACTTTATCTCTCTCCAAGGCTTAGTGTATCTCCCCTTTATGTGATAAGTACACTTTAGTGATCTGTATCTTTAATAATAAAAATTAATTTTGGCATCAATTTGAAACGTGTAGATAAATGGCATAATAAAGACTGAATATCTTAAATTTGCATACAGTTCTTCAGACGGGTAAATACTGGGGGCTCCGAGAGGAGGGTGAACAAGTTCTGAAAAAACAGGGCTTGTCTAAGGGGTTGAAGGGAGCCCGGGCCTGCACCCCTTCCCAGCATGCTCTGCCACATAGTATTTTCTTTTCTTTGTAAGAGTAGACATAGCCACGGATTCTGGATTTGACCATTTACCCTGTATCGCCCGGACCCACACTATGTCAGTGGCCCTGAGTGCATACTGCGAATATTTTGCTATTGTGTTTCCCAATTACTTTGCAATCTGAATTAGATTGATCGATATGGTGTTGTTAATCATCAATTCAGCCAAATTAATTCAGTTGTAAAACCAGTGGCACAAAACAAATTGGTTCATATTACAAAATATGGTATTTGTAAATCAAACTGGACAGATGTAGACTTGCATATCAAGTCATTATAGACCTGAACTTGTCTGGTGGGCACAGGCCTGCCATGGAAAGGAAGAAATGCCAACCCCCAGACACACTCATCACATGCACTGTATTCATAGTAAAACCTTTCCCTCTGTGTTTGGCCAGGCCCCCTCTAGCACCTGGGTTGGCAATATGTCTTGGCGTGGCTGCTTATAGGTATACAATAGTCATACATTTAACTTCTAGTGGACACTGGGTAAAAAAGAAAGAACAAAAGTCTCAGACATACTGGCAAGTTAAAATTACAAATTTGTTTCAGTGTAATTCTAATGCAAACTAAAAACTACATAGTACCGGTACTTAAAATCTTAAATTACTTAAACATCTTTAAAAACAATAATGTCCTCATTTGGCAAACACTTAGAACTGTCATTTTACAATACTTCATAGGAAAATAATTTCAATAAAATTTTGCATTCAAATACGCTGGTCTCTGGTTGTCAGTCAGTCAAGGCAGGCTTGGCAAAGTTACTAGTTGATACCTTACTGCACTAATTGGTTAATGACACCGTTTACCATAGTATCGGTTGGCCCAATCTGATTGGTAAATGGCTATTGCTATAGAGAAGAATGGGAAGAGCCATCTACTGGCTATATCACTTTCCTGGCACAATTTAAAACTTTCTCCCCAGCTCAAAAGAGACAGCACAGAATCACTGGAAGGAAAATGTAACTTTGAGTTTGTGTTGTATAGTGCAGTGGTTCCCAAACTTTCTTGAATCATGGCGCCCTACAGTATCAGCATTTTTTTCAGGGCACCCCTAGAATAAAAGTTTATTATTGATATATTTTGAAAAAAATATAAAAAAAACAGTAAATTGTGCCTACCTGTCAGCCTTAGGGTCAGTTATGTGGTGGTGAACACACTTGTGCTTCTGTTTGTCCACATTTTTTATGATTGGCAGTCAGTAGCACTGGTTTTGCCTACCACTTTGGCCATAAATAATTTCATTTGGTCCTTGACCACCAACCCGGGGCACCCCTGCTAGAGCCTTGCGGCATCCCAGGGCACACAGTTTTAGAACCACTGGTATATAGTGTTATGTTGTAAAGCCACCAGATACTTATGGGTGTTCATTATTAAGCAATTACATATTTGGGAGTCTTCAATATAAAGCCACTAGATTTTTGGAAGGTTTTATTGTATAGTGGCCTCTAGGGCAATTTAGGCATTATACTGTAGTCATTAGTACGTATCTCTCTGTACTGTACAGTGGTAAATAGTATCCGATATATAATATAGAGTAATGTGGTACAAAATGTATCTGCATCAAACACTAATTAGGCCACTAGAATGCAATCTGAATTGTACAGAGGTCACCAAAACGCTCTTTGAATGATAAATTTGACAACACTTGAATGATCTCAGCATTGTATAGAGATTTCTAAACTAGGCAACACAGGGAATACTGACCAGGGGTTGGTACTCTGTGGTTGTACAGCACCATGATTTTCATATATTTCATTGGCTGTATAAAACCAGGCTCCCATTAGAAAAATCACATTTTTCCAAGCAGACAGGCTGCTAGTAGCATCACTTGTTTTTACCTCCTCAAGCCAAAGGTCGGCAGTGTTTCCGTGTTGACTAATTTATCATCAAATTCAAACCTAATATAGATGAAATCATCACACATTTGTGTGATGACCTGGTTGCGGCTGTGGCAAGTGCATATCACCCCCACCACACCCCTTACATGGAGCGTCCCCCAGCTCCCACTGGGCAAATTTTGTGCTCAAACGCACTGCAGAGATGGGAATGAAGAGAACCGGGAATGACTGAGTACATATATAGGACGGGAGGGGCACATAAAGAAGGAGCTAGATAATAATTTACAATAATAAAAATACTCTGTAAACTATGAGAAGGTGTTGGTCCATATATACAATAGGTTCAATGCAAAAGAATTAATTATGAGCAGTCCATTCATTTCACCACAGCCACAGTTAACTGTGAAATAAGTTCCTCTTGGAAACTTAGCATGTGCCATATATCTGAAAAACGCACCTGGCATCTTAAAGAAGTCTAGTATGAGCTGTTACAGCTAACGGATGAACTAACTTAAAATAATGTGGTCTCTCAGATGTCTAGCCTTTACAAAGACCCTTAAGGAACAGCACAGAATGACAATATTATAAGATACAGCTATGATTACAGATTCTTTCTATTGAAGGACATTGTTTGGAGATTTGGGACTAAAAAAAAATAAAATAAAATAGCAGTAATGTGTACTGAGCTAGTTTTCAAGAGGTCACAGATTACCGCAGTAAAAAAGGGGCATGGTCTTATATACAGGGGGCGTGGTCTCATGGGGATCCAGAAATCGTCACTCTGTGGGGGTGTTCAGCATCTCCGGAGATGCTGGGCTGCCCCTGGAGACAGTCTCGGTGCGCTGTCAGCTCCTTTTCTATGACAGGAGCCGGGTGCTGTAGGAGACTTTTACACTGCAGCACCTGGCTCCTGTCACTTTGGAGGAGATGGCATTTGGTGTCACCCACCTCCAGGTGTCACACCCGGTGCGGGCCACACCACCCGCACCCGCCTTATGACGCCACTGCATGAACTACAGTTTGTATTTATATGTTCACCTGACTTTTACTAAGAAACATAGTAACAATCACTGATGTAATTACACAATTTATATGGAGATCCATTTAAGGTATTTTTCAGCAGAAAAAAGGAATGTCTGACACAGGCACTTGGAGGCTTACATAGTAGTCATTGCGTCCCTAAGACTTAAATACTTAGGTCCCATAAGGCACAGCTGCATCTGTCATTGTGTCAAGTAATCCTATAGATATTGGGAAAATGTTCTGCTTCCTGTATGTTCTTATTTACAGTTTATCCCGACACTAAGAACTTTCTGCCTGTAGGAGGAACTGCTGAACAAATTCCTGGCACTTTCTCTTGTCCAAGTTGCTGGGTTTGGAGTGATCAGGTGGAGGTCGGAGTAAAAGATTTCCAAATATGCTTGCTGGAAATAGAAAGTTAAGAATAAAACCAAATAAAAAGCCATCACAATTTTAAAGAAAATATTTCTATTTTATATTATATTTCTATTTATAACAGTGGCTTACTAAAAGTATTCAACCCCCTAAAAAAGTCAAGACATTTGTCTGTATTGCAAATGACACTTGCACAGATTGGGGCAGATGTATTAACCTGGAGAAGGCATAAGGAAGTGATAAACCAGTGATATGTGCAAGGTGTTAAAGGCACCAGCCAATCAGTTCCAATATGTAAATTAACAGTTAGGATCTGATTGGCTGGTGCCTTTAGCACCTTGCACATATCACTGGTTTATCACTTCCTTATGCCTTCTCCAGGTTAATACATCTGCCCCATTGTTTCTTGAGAAGCAATAGACTCTTAAAATATATTTTTCAAATTCCTTATTGTGTCTCTGCAGTTTTTTTTTCTCTTCAAACAGTAAATAAAAGAAAAAAAAAGAAAAATGCTGCTTGCATAAGCATTCAGTCCTGTGCTGGGGAAGTTCCAAGATTACACAAATCAAAGACACTGCCCAAACAATTAGCTTCTACCTGTAAACCATTAAAAATGTCAGCTTTTATGGATGAAAGACTCCTTAATTCAATAATATTGGTCATACTGTGAATCTGAAGGAAAACTGAAAATGAAGACTGAAGAGAATTTGAAGAAAATGTTATAGACATGCAAATATATTAAAGGTTGAGTATCCCTTATCCAAAATGCTTGGGACCAGAGGTATTTTGGATATCGGATTTTTCCGTATTTTGGAATAATTGCATACCATAATGAGATATCATGGTGATCGGACCTAAGTCTAAGCACAGAATGCATTTATGTTACATATACACCTTATACACACAGCCTGAAGGTCATTATAGCCAGTATTTTTTATAACTTTGTGCATTAAACAAAGTGTGTCTACATTCACACAATTCATGTATGTTTCATATACACCTTATACACACAGCCTGAAGGTCATTTAATACAATATTTTTAATAACTTTGTGTATTAAACAAAGTTTGTGTACACTGAGCCATCAGAAAACAAAGGTTTCACTATCTCACTCTCACTCAAAAAAGTCCATATTTCGGAATATTCCGTATTTCGGATATTTGGATATGGGATACTCAACCTGTATTAATTTTATTATCATCCTTTATTTATATGGCGCCACAAGGGTTCCGCAGCGCCCAATTACAGAGTACATAAGCAAATAATCAAAACAGGAAAACAGCGACTTACAGTTGAAGACAATATAGGACAAGTACAGGGTAAATAAACATACTGTAGCTACATTAGCAGATGGCATTGAATAAGTATCAGGGTGGCAGAATTTGTGCCGCTGTAGCTACATTAGCAGATGGCATTGAATAAGTATCAGGGTGGCAGAATTTGTGCCGCTGAAGATTATTAAAGTAAGAAAATATATTGAAAAATAATATCCAAGTACTTTGATATCACATAGGGGGCATATGCAATTAGCTCTGATCATTTGTGGAGTTAATGAATTCGCCCCACTGAGTATTAAATTAGGGCCTTTTTCGACCGTTTTGAAGGCATTTCGCCAATTCCTTTTCACCTTTTTCTTTTAAGTGAAAAGGCGACAAATGCCTCAAAATCACTGACTATGGCCCGCGTTTCAATGGAAAACCTGTGGATTCGACAAACCACGTGTTTTCTGCCCCTGCTGCATTTTTTGCCTAGGCGAAAATCTGGCCCTGCTATTGCATAGGGTGAATAGCTCAGTTTTTTCGCCTAGGCAAAATTAACGGAGCCAGTTGCATACCCCCATATACCATTATTGGATCAACTGTGAGAAAATGGAAACTATGCCATACCACCCAAGCAGTGCCTAAAGGCTAGCCTAAAGCATGGAAGAATGGGCACAAATTGCTCCCAAACAGTGTGCAAGCCTGGTATAAACTTATCTCAACATACCTAAAGCTGTTATAGACGAAAAAGGTGGTTCTACCACATACTAGTATGCAGAGGGGTTGAATATTTAGGCAAGCAGCATTTTTCAATTGTTTTTATTTTTTGTAATCTGCAGACAAATAATTATAAGTTTAAAAATTTACTTTAAAAGCCTACTGGTTCACTATAAAAAAATACTGTCTGGAACAATTTTGTAGAGTACAGTAATAAACGTAACCAGGTAAGTATAGTATATTATTTATTAAAACTTCGGGGGGGATTTAATTATTGCGCTAGGAGGCACCCTTGCATGGACACTTATATTCGACTAGATGTATATAATAATGAGTAGGTGTATAATGCTGGAACAGAAACTCCTCTCATAGATGCCTAGAGTAACTTTTCTCTCCATCAGTGATTAAAAATAAAAAAATCTGAAAATACAATACTTTTGCACACAACTAAACGAAACATACAATTGGTTTTAGGTAATGAATAATGTTGCAAACCTGACTGCTTTTGTTCATTATGCAATCATTTAATGATAACTATTAAAATTGGAGAAACTAATAAAAAAATAAAACCTCTTACATAAATGTTATTAATAAAAAAATATTCAAGAATGGGATAGTCTTAAATTAAGTTGACTTGAATTATGTGAGTATATAAAAATTAGAGATTAGAGGTTAGGATTTACTTGGTTCTTTTCGCCAAACTAGCACAAGTTCATTTCTCTGACGTCCTAGTGGATGCTGGGAACTCCGTAAGGACCATGGGGAATAGCGGCTCCGCAGGAGACTGGGCACAAAAAGAAAGCTTTAGGACTACCAGGTGTGCACTGGCTCCTCCCCCTATGACCCTCCTCCAAGCCTCAGTTAGATTTTTGTGCCCGACCGAGCAGGGTGCAATCTAGGGGGCTCTCCTGAGCTTCTTAGATAAAAGTTAGTTTTAGGTTTTTTATTTTCAGTGAGACCTGCTGGCAACAGGCTCACTGCATCGAGGGACTAAGGGGAGAAGAAGCGAACCTGCCTGCTTGCAGCCAGCTTGGGCTTCTTAGGCTACTGGACACCATTAGCTCCAGAGGGATCGAACACAGGCCCAGCCTCGGAGTCCGGTCCCAGAGCCGCGCCGCCGGCCCCCTTACAGAGCCAGAAGCAAGAAGAGGTCCGGAAAATCGGCGGCAGAAGACATCAGTCTTCATCAAGGTAGCGCACAGCACTGCAGCTGTGCACCATTGCTCCTCATGCACACCTCACACTGCGGTCACTGATGGGTGCAGGGCGCTGGGGGGGGGCGCCCTGAGCAGCAATATTAACACCTTGGCTGGCAAAAATACATCACATATAACCCCCAGGGCTATATGGATGTACATTAACCCCTGCCAGAATCCATAAAAATGCGGGAGAAAAGTCTGCGAAAAAGGGGCGGAGCTATCTCCTTCAGCACACTGGCGCCATTTTCCCTCACAGCTCCGTTGGAGGGAAGCTCCCTGGCTCTCCCCTGCAGTTAATACACTACAGAAAGGGTTAAAAAGAGAGGGGGGGCACAATTTAGGCGCAGTATACAATATATATGCAGCTATAAGGGAAAACACTTTTTTATAGGTGCTATCCCTGTGATATATAGCGCCCTGGTGTGTGCTGGCATACTCTCCCTCTGTCTCCCCAAAGGGCTTTGTGGGGTCCTGTCCTCTATCAGAGCATTCCCTGTGTGTGTGCTGTGTGTCGGTACGGCTGTGTCGACAGGTATGTGGAGGATAATGAGGTGGAGGCGGAGCGAATGCCTGTAAATATGTTGTCACCCCCTGCGGGGTCGACACCGGTGTGGTTGAACTTATGGAAGGATTACGTGAAAGTGTCAACTCCTTACATAAAAGGTCGACGACACGGAACAGCCGGCTACTCAGCTTGTGCCTGTTCCAGCGTCTCAAATGTCATGGGGGGCTCTAAAATCGCCCGCTACCTCAGATAACAGACACAGATGTCGACACGGATACTGACTCCAGTGTCGACATTGATGAGACTGGTGTACCCTCCAAATAGGTCCACCCGTTACAGGATTGAGGCAATGAAAAATGTATTACACATTTATGATTATACCCCAGGTACCACATAAAAGGGTATTGTGTTTGGTGAGAGAAAACTATTAGTAGTTTTTCCTGCATCTGAGAAATTAAATGAGGTGTGTGAGGAAGAGTGGTTATTGGCAGCGTACCCTTTCCCGCCAGAGGATAGGTCACGCGGGGAAACACCCCATAGGGTAGACACAGCGCTTACACGCTTATCAGAAAAGGTGGCACTACCGTCTCCGGATACGGCCGCCCTGAAGGACCCTGCTGATAGAAAGCAGGAGGTTACCCTATAAGATATAGTCACACACAATTATATTGCGACCAGCCGTTGCTTCGGCATGGATGTGCAGTGCTCCCGCTGCGTGGTCAGATTCCCTGTCGGAAAATAACTATGGATAGGGACAATATTTTGCTGAAAATAGAGCATATAAAAGACGTGGTCTTATACATGCGTGATGCACAGAGGGATATTTGCCGGCTGGGATCAAAAATAAGCGCTAGGTCCATTGCCGCCAGACGGGGGTTATGGACTTGGCAATGGTCAGGCGATGCCGACTCGAATCGGCACATGGAAGTTGCCCTATAAGGGGGTAAAACTGTTTGGGGATGGTTTTTCAGACCTCGTTTCCACAGCTACTGCTGGGAAATCGATTTTTTTGCCACAGGCTACCCCACAACAAAAGAAAGCACCGTATCATCAAGTACAGTCCTTTCGGCCCCAGAAAAGCAAGAGGGCTAGAGGCTCATCCTTTCTGCCGAGAGGCAAAGGTAGAGGAAAAAGCTGCAACACACAGCTAGTTCCCAAGAGCAGAAGTCCTCCCTGCGTCCGGTAGGTCCACAGCATGGTGCTGGGGCTGCTCACTCACATGGATCCCTGGGTCCTTCAAGTAGTATCTCAGGGGTACAGGCTGGAGTTCGAGACGTTCTTCCCCCCGCCGTTTCCTAAAATCTGCCTTACCGGCACCTCCCTCTGCCAGGGAGACGGTGTTGGTGGATATTCAACACTATAATCACAACAAGTGATTGTCAAGGTGCCCCTCCTTCAGCAAGGAAGGGGTTACTATTCCACAGTGGTTGTGGTACCGAAACGGTTCGGTGAGACCCATCTTGAAATTAAAATACTTGAACTTTTATATCAGAAGATTCAAGTTTAAGATGGAATCACTCAGGGCGGTTATTACGAGCCTGGACGAGGGGGATTACAGGGTCTCCCTGGACATCAAGGATGCGTACCTGCATGTCCCCATTTACCCCCCTCACCAGGAGTACCTCAGATATGTGGTACAGGACTGTCACTATCAGTTCCAGACGCGGCCGTTGGAGTTGTCCACGGCACCGAAGGTCTTTACCTAGGTAATGGCCGAAGTGATGATACTCCTTCGCAAGAAGGAAGTTTTTAATATCCCGTACTTGGACGATCTCCTGATAAAGGCGAGGTCCAAAGAACAGTTGGTAGTGGGGATAGCACTCTCTCGGGAAGTGCTACAACAGCACGACTGGATTCTCAATATTCCAAAGTCACAGCTGGTCCCGACGACACGTCTTCTGTTCCTGGGAATGTTTCTGAACGCAGACCAGAAAAGAGTGTTTCTTCCAGTGGAAAAAGCCGAGGAGTTGTCATCTCTAGTCAGAGACATCCTAAAACCAGGACAGGTGTCGGTACATCAATGCACACGAGTCCTGGGAAAAATGGTAGCTTCGTACGAAGCATAATTCCATTCGGAAGACTCCACGCAAGGACGTTCCAGTGGGACCTGTGGGACTAATGGTCCGGGTCCCATCTACAGATACAACAGCGGATAACCCTGTCAGCAAGAAACAGGGTGTCGCTGCTGTGGTGGCTGCAGAGGGCTCATCTACTAGAGGGCCGCAGATTCGGAATACAGGACTGGGTCCTGGTGACCACGGATGCCAGCCTTCGGGGCTGGGGTGCACACACAGGGAAGAAATTTCCAAGGAGATTTCGCTTCACATAAATATTCTGCAGCTAAGGGCCATTTACAATGCCCTAAGCCAAGCAAGGCCCCTGCTTCAGAACCAGCCGGTACTGATCCAATCAGACGACATCACGGCGGTCGCCCATGTAAACAGACAGGGCGGCACAAGAAGCAGGATGGCGATGGCAGAAGCCACAAGGATTCTCCGATGGGCGACCTACACCCAGGAGAATGGGGACTTCATCCAGAAGTTTTCCAAATGCGGGTAAACCGTTGGGAATGACCACGGGTGGACATGATGGCGTCCCGCCTCAACAAGAAGTTGAAAAGATATTGCGCCAGGTCAAAGGACCCTCAGGCGATCGCTGGGGACGCTCTAGTGACACCGTGGGTGTACCAGTCGGTTTATGTGTCTCCTCCTCTACCTCTCATACCCAAGGTACTGAGAATAATAAGAAGGCGAGGAGTGAAAACCATACTCGGGGTTCCAGATTGGCCATGAAGAGCTTGGTACCCGGAACTTCAAGAGATGCTGGCAGAGGACCCTTGGCCTCTGCCGCTCAGACAAGACCTGCTGCAGCAGGGACCCTGTCTGTTCCAAGACTTACCGCGGCTGCGTTTGACGGCATGGCGGTAGAACACCGGATCCTAAAGGAAAAGGGTATTCCGAAGGAAGTCACCCCTACCCTGATCATAGCCAGGAAGGATGTCACCGCAAAGGTCCAGATTTCGGCTCTGTCGATTTTCTTCCAGAAAGAACTGGCTTCACTGCCTGAAGTTCAGACTTTGGTTAAAGGAGTACTACATATTCAGCCTCCTTTTGTGCCTCCTGTGGCATTTTTTGGATCTCAACGTGGTGTTGGATTTCCTAAAGTCGCATTGGTTGAGCCACTTAAAACCATGGAGCTAAAGTATCTCGCGTGGAAAGTGGTCATGCTGTTGGCCTTGGCCAGGCGTGTGTCAGAATTGGCAGCTTTGTCATGTAAAAGCCCTTATCTGATTTTCTATATGGATAGGGCAGAGTTGAGGACTCGTCCTCAGTTTCTCCCGAAGGTGGTCTCAGGTTTTCACTTGAACCAACCTATTGTGGTGCCTGCGGCTACTAGGGACTTGGAGGATTCCAAGTTGCTGGACGTAGTCAGGGCCCTGAAAAATTTATTTTTCCAGGACGGCTGGAGTCAGGAAAACTGACTCGCTGTTTATCCTGATGGCACCCAACAAGCTAGGTGCTCCTGCTACTAAGCAGTCTATTGCGCGCTGGATTTGTAGCACTATTCAGCTGGCGCATTCTGCGGTAGGATTACCGCAGCCTAAATCACTAAAAGCCCATTCCACAAGGACGGTGGGCTCATCTTGGGTGGCTGCCCGAGGGGTCTCGGCTTTACAACTTTGCCGAGCAGCTACTTGGTCAGGGGCAAACACGTTTGCAAAATTCTATGAATTTGATACCCTGGCTGAGGAGGACCTGGAGTTCTCTCATTCGGTGCTGCAGAGTCATCCGCACTCTCCCGCCCGTTTGGGAGCTTTGGTATAATCCCCATGGTCCTTACGGAGTTCCCAGCATCCACTAGGACGTCAGAGAAAATAAGAATTTACTTACCGATAATTCTATTTCTCGTAGTCCGTAGTGGATGCTGGGCGCCCATCCCAAGTGCGGATTGTCTGCAATACTTGTACATAGTTATTGTTAACTAATCGGGTTCTTGTTGTGAGCCATCTATTCAGAGGCTCCTCTGTTATCATGCTGTTAACTGAGTTTCATATCACGAGTTGTACGGTGTGATTGGTGTGGCTGGTATGAGTCTTACCCGGGATTCAAAATCCTTCCTTATTGTGTACGCTCGTCCGGGCACAGTATCCTAACTGAGGCTTGGAGGAGGGTCATAGGGGGAGGAGCCAGTGCACACCAGGTAGTCCTAATGCTTTCTTTTTGTGCCCAGTCTCCTGCGGAGCCGCTATTCCCCATGGTCCTTACGGAGTTCCCAGCATCCACTACGGACTACGAGAAATAGAATTATCGGTAAGTAAATTCTTATTATTTATCTTATTGGCTATGCAAAACACGAGCTGGATAGCCAATAAGATGCCGTACTGAGATCTGAACTGCTCATCTCTAATAAAAATGAAATGAAACTCCATTGTGCGTGTAAATTTCATTCAAGAGGCCCGAGTGTTCGTTAATGCTTATACAGTACTTGTTGGTGCAGAACTCACTAAGAATCATGCTACTGGTTTTATTTCGATTTGAGTTGTCCAAAAATGGAGAGCATAAGTAATATTTTTATAATTGTTATAATTGTTTGTAAACTACAAAAAAAAGTAGATAGAAAAACTCCAAAATCTTACCTAAAATGTTAATATCCAAGTGGTTCTGCATGGAATTACTTAACAGCTCCCCCAAGAAGGAGACCAAATAATTAAAGACGTTCTTGTGATGCAAAGGTAACATTGAAATAATCTAAAGAATACAAAACAAACAAATTACCGTAATGTATTAATTAATTTATTTTAAACAATCATTAAATCCCAAAATGGAATCATTAAACCTAAAGTGGTGAAACACTGGAAGTTCAACTGAAGTGCCAAAAGTCATGCAATAGGTGCCTAGTATTGTGTAGGACCCCCTCTAGCCCAGCAAAGTGCAGTAATGCAATGTAGCATCTCTGAAGAGATGTTGACCCATGCCACCTGGATAGCTTCCCACAGCTCCCTGATATTTGGAGGTGCAGGACCTCTCCATCACATCCTATAAATGCTAAATTGGGTTCATTTCGGGTGAAAGCTGTGGCCACAACATTTGCCAGAACTATTTTGAATGCTCAAACCAATTCTGGACAACTTGGAAATGATGACATGGTGCATTATACTGCTTGAACATTCCATTGTTGTGGGGGTACATGAAGTTCCTGAAAGGCTGCAAACTGTCACCGTGCAATGCAACGTAGCTGTTACTGGTCAATGACATGTTCAGGCAGACCAAGTGACCCAACCCATACCACGTGAATACACCCCACACCATCATGGAACCACCAACAGCCTGCATGATGTCTTGCTGACAACTGGGATCCATAGCCTCATGATGTCTGTGTCACATCCGAACCTACCATCAGCCCAAATTACCTGGAACTGTGATGCATCGGACCATGTCACTTGTTCCCAGTCCTCCAGGGTTCAATTACCTACATCACAAGCCCATGTGAGGTGTTTCGTAGTGTTAACAGGGGCACTCTGGTGGGTATTCTACTTACATATCCCATGGAAACTAAAGAACGCTGCACAGACCTGCTGGATATGCATCTACAGATGTGTCCTCTTACATCCCTGCTGCAGTCACACTAAACAGCCCTTGAAGTCGCGCCATGCCGTGGCGTGACTCAGTAGTACAGAGCATCTTTTTTGTGTCCCCCCCCCCACCCCCACAAAGTAATGTAATAGGATGCACAGCCATCTGCTGAATAAAATGATATGCAGCATGCCTATATTCTTTGTGTAATTGTGGCTCTATCTGCATCCGAAATGCCATGTTACTGTGTTTTCCATGAAAACACTGTAGCATAGCATTTTGTACACAAACAAAGTCGCAGACTCTCACAGGTTATAGGCATACTACATATAATTTTAATCAGCGACTTGCAGCACTCGGAGCAAAGATGTGAGAGGACTCATCGGTACCTCCTGCATTGAATGTGGATGTGATTTGGGACAATGTTGCTGATCTGTTACCAAGGCCATTTCTGGCCAGGTGCCACTGTTCTCGGTCATTAAACACCTGTGGTCTGCCACTGTGCTGTCCAGGGTGGGTTCCATGAGGTATTCCTGGTACACACGCGACACCAAAGATCGAGGAAAGGAGAATGTCTGCACAACTTCAGAAATTGAATGTTCCATCTGTTAGGCATCCTTTATCATGCCCCATTCGAACTCCAATAATTTGCGTCGTCTTGTCATGAGCAGCATAGCCGGTGTTTAAACTGACTCATGTGATTTCAGATTACAACTGATTCAGGTACGGGCATTTCCAACACGTCACACTACGGTGGCGCTCCCTACCATTACATACAGTACTGCTATCCCATGACTTTTGGCACTTCAATGTATAATCAATACCAAAAGTATACTGTTCTGGAGTATAAAGTCCACAAGCTCCAACAGTACCTTAAAGTTTGGTTTGCACCCAGCACAATGGATATAGAGGAGAGGGCCTACATGGAGTCTGCATATGGAAACACCCCCCCCCCCCCCCCCCCCCACACTTATCTTAAACTGCACAATTTCATGGACAGGTTGTAGTTGAAAAAAACATACTGATGGGAAATTAAAACTTACCTTTATAGAATGATTGTAAGTGTAAGCTTGTTTGTTGCTTTTTATTAATTTAATATCACACAAGGGTTTCGTATCTCTCTCCTTTATTTTATACAGGCTATTTCTTACTGTTAAACATTAAATGTGTAAGCCATTGTATACTACATAAATAACCTTCTGCAATAAAATGTATATCCTATGATCTTTAGCTATATGTCAAAATTGTGATGTGGTGAATATGCCGGTTGTCGGGATCCCGCCAGCATAAACACTGATTCCAGGATCCCTGCACCCGTTGGAATCCCTTCAGAACTTCGAAAGGGGCAGGAGACCATAGACGGCATCCCGACCATTAGACCACCTGGTGGGTTAGGTTTAGGGATGGGAAGTGGGGGATTAGGTGCCACCCAAGAGGTTAGGGTTAGGCTGCGGGTGGGGGGTGGGGGTTAGGGTTAGGCTGCGGGGAGGTTAGTTTTATGCTAGGGGACCAAATGGTTAGGGGGTAGAGGAGAAGGGGAAATACCCTCTACTCACCCTTGTCTGGATTTTGGACATCTGATCCCGGCGTCAGTATTATGAACGCCGGGATCCCCTACATCGGTCATTCATACTGATTCTGTCAAAATTACCTCTTCACTGCTGTTATAATCTCCGGCACAGTCCAAGCATCGGTCATAATAGTCGTAACAGATGACGGGCTCAGGGAGACCCTCCAGGAAGAGCAGTAAGGCTTCAACAACAGAATGGTTGCTGCCAGCTTGGCACACATTAAGGTAGTAATACACTGGCATTTTCAGAGGGATGAAAAAAGGGCACCAAGATTTGAGTTGCAAAATGTTAGAACAATACTCATATAATGATAAGTTCATATTCAATTATGCAATAGACAATGAATAATAATAATAATAATAAAAAAACCAACAACTTTGTTTGCATTGCTGTGCCTCAATGGCCTGCCCAGCGCACTCCAAGGTAAATGCCTATCTATTCTTGGAGCCAAGCGGGCTCATCAGGAAAATAATATATCAGAAACACAAACCAATTGTACAAAGTGGGCGCTAGTACACTGGCTATGAGACACTTAATTCCTCCTAAATTACTTATCAATGACTGCAGCTTCTCAAGTTGAGGTGCTGAACCTCAACAAATATTGCCAAAAAAGAAAAGAACACAGAAAAGCGCTGTCATGGAAAGTATTACATTTACAATTTATTAAAAATCCTTATAAAATAAAAAATCACATAATCCACATTTACAACTTAATAAATAAAATCAATTATCCTGGACCTTTAAAAGAGACTTATATTGCAGACTCCAGACACATTTGAAACTTTTTTAAAGAAATTTGTATCAAATGATATTCACACTGAAAAGCTCCCTTTGATATATTGTTACTGAACCAAGTTGCTCTTAATTATGATCCTCTATAGAGAAACTCTAGAGCAGAGGTTCTCAAACTCGGTCCTCGGGGGCACACACAGTGCATGTTTTGCAGGTAACCCAGCAGGTGCACAGGTGTATTAATTACTCACTGACACATTTTAAAAGGTCCACAGGTGGAGCTAATTATTTCACTTGCAATTCTGTGAGACCTGCAAAACATGCACTGTGTGTGCCCCCGAGGACCGAGTTTGAGAACCTCTGCTCTAGAGTGTAGCGCTCCACACGTGGGCTGATTGTACATATGAGCTCTTTGTGTTTTAGTAGATGAAGATATTAGTTGTGAAATCCGCCAATATATTGATGAAATGGCCAGTTAAAAAGCACAATGTTCCATTTAAACAATGAATGAAATTTAAAGCTGCTGTCCCTGTATTATCCGATAATTAAAAGGCTTTGCTGGGGCAATGTTTTGTAAAGCACAATTCCAATGTACTGTTTATTGATATATGAGCATATACTGCTCTAAGGCAGTCTATATAGATGTAGTGATTACCCCAATCTCTATTATAAAGCAGATTGTCCACACTTGATAATCTCGGGCGCCGGCTGCTCGTTCAACTCTCAGCGGTGTGTTAGAAACTGGCAGGAGCTATGCTGCTGGCGACGGCTGCAGCTCTCAGTGTGAAGCGGTCCGCCAGACGTATGCGGGATGTATGGCCCGTTCCACTCACAGCATTCAGTGGAAACTGCTGAAGGTGTGCTAATGGCCGTGGTTTTAGCTCTCAATGCAAATGGTCAGCAGGATAATGGTGCACGATACTTGATGCGTTTCTCAGCCTCAAGTCCGGAGCTGTTTCCTCAGACGTCTGAGGAAACAGCCCCGGACTTGAGGCTGAGAAACGCATCAAGTATCGTGCACCATTATCCTGCTGACCATTTGCATTGAGAGCTAAAACCACGGCCATTAGCACACCTTCAGCAGTTTCCACTGAATACTGTGAGTGGAACGGGCCATACATCCCGCATACGTCTGGCGGACCGCTTCACACTGAGAGCTGCAGCCGTCGCCAGCAGCATAGCTCCTGCCAGTTTCTAACACACCGCTGAGAGTTGAACGGGCAGCCGGCGCCCGAGATTATCAAGTGTGGACAATCTGCTTTATAATAGAGATTGGGGTAATCACTACATCTATATAGACTGCCTTAGAGCAGTATATGCTCATATATCAATAAACAGTACATTGGAATTGTGCTTTACAAAACATTGCCCCAGCAAAGCCTTTTAATTATCGGATAATACAGGGACAGCAGCTTTAAATTTCATTAATTATTTAAATGGAACATTGTGCTTTTTAACTGGCCATTTCATCAATATATTGGCGGATTTCACAACTAATATCTTCATCTACTAAAACACAAAGAGCTCATATGTACAATCAGCCCACGTGTGGAGCGCTACACTCTAGAGTTTCTCTATAGAGGATCATAATTAAGAGCAACTTGGTTCAGTAACAATGTATCAAGGGGAGCTTTTCGGTGTGAATATCATTTGATACAAATTTCTTTAAAAAAGTTTCAAATGTATCCAGAGTCTGGAGTCTGCAATATAAGTCTCTTTTAAAGGTCCAGGATAATTGATTTTATTTATTAAGTTATAAATGTGGATTATGTGATTTTTTTATTTAATAAGGATTTTTAATAAATTGTAAATTGAATACTTTCCATGACAGCGCTTTTCTATGTTCTTTTCTATTCATCAGGAAAAGGCCCTGCTTACCCTTTAGTACCAGCCATTCAGTATATTTTTCTCCAGAAAATACACGGTTTATACTCATTCATAGCTTAAATCAATCAGGAGAGTAAGAGAAAGGAAAATGAATTTGATAGAGCAGCACAATATTTCCACAGTGGAAAATCCATTTTACATTCCATAAATGTGACTACGGATATACATTTACAGAAGAAAATATCCCGTTTATACATTACAGCATTAAAAAATTATCTTTATTCTGTCATAACTTTATTAAGAAGATTGTCTGTTGTAAAGCATAACATTTCCTCTATGGTAAGCAACAAAGTTAGAGGCCACCTCTGAATTTTGTGACCTGTATAAAAGCACAGTGCACAGTGGGGCAAATGTAAGAACAGTTGTTATGTGGGAGAAGCGGTATCAGCGCACCACTTCTCCCCCATTTATGAAGGAGGAGAAGTGTGCTGAATGACAGGGGCGTCGATATGCAGGGCAGTGTATGAATGGTCAGTGGCATCGACTGTTCTGACACCTGCGGCTATCAATTTTAACAGCTGCAGGTGTCGTTGCCCTATCTCCACAGCAGGGACAGCATACCCTCCAACTGTACCTTTTTAATAGGTACAGTACCTTTTTTTTATGGTCTGTACCGATTTTTGGCTTTCCAAACTTCCATTGAAAGTATAGGAAAAGGGGCATGTCCACGCCCCTTTTTACTAATTTGTACCGATTTTTATGTGTAAAATGTTGGAGGGTATGGGACAGCACTGTCCTTGGCTGTGGCGGCTGCCGGACTCTGGGCTGCAAAGGAGATCTCGAGTAAGTAGCGAGATTTTGCGCATGCCCGGAGGAAGTGGCCGGGACAGGGAAACACAGCGCTTCAGCACCAGGCTGAAACGCTGTGTGCTGAGGCGTGGATCGACGGAGGGTGGAGTTTCCACTCCCCCGCTTCAGCAGACAAAATATTAGTACATCTTGTTGATGTTCCTTCCTGCTTCTCCTCAGTAATGAGGCAAAGCAAGAAGTGCATCCCCCCTCCCAGTATGTCTAAAGTATAGACAGTAAGGTCTCACAGCAGTAACAGTGCCTGATCAAATGTTTAAAACTGAAGGATACGAAGAGATTCTGGAATTCCAGTATCTAAACAGTCTCTGATCGCTTCAAATTCAGATCTTAACCCTGGTTGCTGAAACAAATCTTCCTGTGATTTAAAAAAAGCAAGAAAACCATACTAGTTTATAAAATATAACATGCTTTAAAAAGACAATCAGCGGGATGAGATCACCGGAGGTGTGGGATGCCGGCTGATCTCGGACATTTTTTTTTAAGGGGCAAACACTTACAAGGCAAAACCATGCCTTGTTAATGATTGCCCCTTTAAAAAAAAAAGGGGCCAGAGATCGTCCGACATCCCCCAACTCTGGCGATCTCAGACTCCATTACATCACACCAAATAAAAATCTCTGGGTATTATTTTTAATATTGGTGCCATAAAGATGAATGAACCAACCTGATTCAATTAATTAAAAAATGTAAATTAAATGTACTATCCATTGTGCACAAAGTGCAAGGTTATAGAATGACAAGAAGCAGATGTCCAAATAACAGGTGTGGGGAAGACTTGATACATAAGGTAGCTGTATAGCAATTAGAATGGCTGGTGGGGAAAATGTGTTTGGCTATTGTAAAGCAGCAGTATTATACGCCACCAAAGTCACTGCAGCATACAGAACCATGACACTTGTTCCCCACATTCGGTGCCATTTGCTGCCATGTGTTTGTGTTAAATAAAAAAAAAAAACACAAAAAATCAAAACATTCATTCATTCACAAACAACTCGTAAAATGCAGGCAGCTCTGCATCAGTAGTATATGCGTCTAGAGATAGGAGGGCTGATGCAAGGGTGCAAATCTTCACGTTTATTTCCATGCACACAATGTGGGCGCAATTCCAAGAAACTCATGTCCCACTCTGAACCGGCTGTAGAGTGAGAGCAGTTACCACAAACCAATTAACAAGAAGGTTCTATTCATCAGACATATGCAGTAGTAGTATACAGGTTGAGTATCCCATATCCAAATATTCCGAAATACGGAGTATTCCGAAATACGGACTTTTTTGAGTGAGAGTGAGATAGTGAAACCTTTCTTTTCTGATGGCTCAATGTACACAAACTTTGTTTAATACACAAAGTTATTAAAAATATTGTATTAAATGACCTTCAGGCTGTGTGTATAAGGTGTATATGAAACATAAATGAATTGTGTGAATGTAGACACACTTTGTTTAATGCACAAAGTTATAAAAAATATTGGCTAAAATGACCTTCAGGCTGTGTGTATAAGGTGTATATGTAACATAAATGCATTATGTGCTTAGATTTAGGTCCCATCACCATGATATCTCATTATGGTATGCAATTATTCCAAAATACGGAAAAATCCCATATCCAAAATACCTCTGGTCCCAAGCATTTTGGATAAGGGATACTCAACCTGTATTTTATTTCTCATACGTCCTAGAGGATGCTCTGGGTCCACTTCAGTACCATGGGGTATAGACGGTTCCGTAGGAGCCATGGGCACTTTAAGACTTTTCAAGGTTGTGAACTGGCTCCTCCCTCTATGCCCCTCCTCCAGACCTCAGTTTAGAAAATGTGCCCAGGCAGACTGGATGCACTCCAGGGGAGCTCTACTGAGTTTCTCTGTAAGACTTTATGTTCGGTTTTTTATTTTCAGGGAGGACTGCTGGCTACAGTCTCCCTGCTTCGTGGGACTTAGGGGGCCAACTTCCGTAGGAACCAACTTCCTGAATAGTTCCATGGCTCTGCTTCTGGCTGACAGGACATTAGCTCCTGAAGGGTACTGAATGCTAGCTGCGGCTATGTGCTCACTCCCACAGCCCGCCATCGCCCCCCTTTCAGAGCCAGAAGTCAGGTGAGTGTATAAGAAGGATCTTCATCGTGACGGCTGAAAGTACCGCGCAGCGGGCGGGAACGCTGCGCGCCATGCTACCCTGTAACACAGGCACTGCAGGGTGCAGGGCGCGGGGGGGCGCCCTGGGCAGCATGAAACCTACTAAACACTGGCAGATACAAGGACATAAGTTGCTTAGGCACAGTCCTACCCCCGCCAGTATAAATATTAGCATTGAAAAATCTGAGAGCAAACGCGCCATTACGGGGGGCGGGGCTTCCTCCTCAGGCAGCCAGCACACTTATCAGCGCCATTTTCTCTCCTACCAAGCTGCAGAGAAGAACGCTGGTCCTCCTCCACTTCTGAACCAAGTATCAGGTTGCAAAGCAGGGGGGGCAGAGTGTAATTTGGTGTTATAGTGTGAAATTATCATTATAAAAGCGCTACAGGTCTGTGGGCATTTTGTGTTTCACGGAATATTTATCACTGGCTCTGGGTTGTGAACTGGCAAATCCTATCTGTGTCCTTCTGACAGATTTTACTGTGGGTCTGCCCCTATAAGTCCCGGAGTGTCTGTGGTGTGTTTGTGCACGTGTGTGACATGTCTGAGGCAGGGAGCTCTTCCCCTGAGGGAACCATTTTAGGGACACAGAGTTGTAATGTGGTGGCGCTGCCGGCACACCATGACCCTGAATGGGTGAAAGAATTACGTGATAGTGTGAATCATATCAGTAAGAGATTAGATAAGTCCGAGTCTCATGCAGAGAGCTGGAGAAAATCAGTGGAAGATGTGATTTTTTCATAGTTCTGCTTTTTCATCCACAGGCGACCCCTCTGGGTCACATAAGAGACCATTTGTACAAATAGTGCAAACTGATACCGACACGGACTCTGATTCCTGTGTTGACACTAGTGATTCCAGGGGAATAGATCCTAAATTGGCAAAAAGCATTCAATACATGATTGTTGCTATAAAGGAGGTTTTGGAAGTTACGGAAGCCCCTCCTGTACCTCAGGAGAAGGCTTATTTTTATAACGAAAAGAAAATGAATGTAACTTTCCCTCCTTCCCACGAACTAAATACACTTTTTGAGGGAGTTTGGGCAAACCCTGAAAAGAAATTTCAGATTCCCAAAAGGATTCAGGTTGCTTATCCTTTCCCGGCTGAGGACAGGAAAAGGTGGGAGTCACCCCCAGTTTTAGACAGTGCCCTGTCACGGTTAACAAAAAAGGTGATTCTCCCTGCACCTGGGACGGCGTCACTAAAGGAGCCGGCAGACCGCAAGTTGGAGACTACGTTAAAATCTATTTATGTGGCCAATGGTACGCTGCTCAGGCCCACCATTGCTTGCGCGTGGGTGAGTAGTGCTATCGAAAAATGGTCAGATAACTTGTCATCTGAAGTTGACACGATAGAGACGAGATTCTCCTAAAGTTAGGTCATATCAACGACGCTGCTGCATACATGCTAGAAGCCATGAAAGATATTGGGCTCTTGGGTTCAAAAGCCACTACCATGGCAGTCTCGGATCGGTGGGCGTTGTGGATTTGCCAGTGGAATGCTGACACAGATTCCAAAAGAAATATAGAGGCTCTTCCGTATAAAGGTGAGGCCTTGTTTGGAGATGGGCTGGATGCGTTGGTCTCTGCGGCTACCGCAGGTAAGTCGACATTATTGCCTTATGCTCCTGCAAAACAAAACCACATCACTCTCAGATGCAATCCTTTCGGTCCAACAAATACAAAAAGAGGTAGAGGGAGGGGAAGAGGAAAAAAGTCCACAGCGTCTCCAGGATCGCAGGAGCAGAAGTTTACCCCTGCTTCTGCCAAATCTGCAGCATGACGCTGGGGCTCCCTTGCGGGAGTCCGCTCGGGTGGGAGCACGTCTGAAACTTTTCAGTCAGATCTGGGCTCAATCGGGCCTGGACCCATGGGTTTTGCAAATAGTGTCCCATGGATACAAGCTGGAGTTTCAAGATGTCCCCCCATGCCGATTTTTCAAATCGACCTTACCAGCTTCTCTTCCAGACAGAGAAGTAGTAACGGCTGCAATTCAAAAATTATGTCAGGATCAAGTCATTGTCCTGGTACCCTTGTCACAGCAGGGAGAAGGTTTTTATTCAAGCCTCTTCGTAGTTCCGAAGCCGGACGGCTCAGTCAGACCAATTTTAAACCTGAAATCTCTGAATCTCTACCTGAAAAGATTCAAGTTCAAGATGGAATCTCTGAGGGCAGTGATTTCCAGTCTGGAGGAAGGAGATGTCATGGTGTCGGTGGACATAAAAGATGCCTACTTACATGTTCCCATTTATCCTCCACATCAGGCTTATCTGAGATTCGCAATACAGGATTGCCATTACCAGTTCCAGACGTTGCCGTTCAGACTCTCCACGGCACCGAGGGTGTTCACCAAGGTGATGGCAGAGATGATGGTCCTCCTTCGACAACAAGGAGTCAATATAATTCCTTACCTGGACGATCTCCTGATAAAAGCGAGATCCAAGGAACGGTTGGTGCAGAACATTGCACTTTCCCTGTCAGTACTCCAACAACACGGTTGGATCTTGAATTTTCCAAAGTCGTAGTTAGAACCCTTTCTGGGGATGATACTGGACACAGAAGTTCAGAGGGTACATAAACCGTCAGGGCGGAACGAAAAGCAGAGCGGCAATGGCAGAGGTGACAAAGATCCTCCTCTGGGCAGAAAGACATGCAAGAGCTCTGTCAGCAATTTTCATTCCGGGAGTGGACAACTGGGAAGCAGACTTCCTCAGCAGACACGATCTCCATCCAGGAGAGTGGGGCCTCCACCAAGAAGTCTTCGCAGAGGTGACAAGTCTTTGGGGAGTTCCTCAAATAGACATGATGGCATCTCGTATCAACAAGAAGCTTCAGAGATATTGTTCCAGGTCGAGAGACCCTCAAGCAGTAGCAGTGGATGCACTGGTGACCCAGTGGGTGTTTCGGTCGGTATATGTCTTCCCTCCTCTTCAACTAATACCAAAAGTTCTCAAAATAATAAGAAGAACAAGGGTTCGAGCAATCCTCATTGCCCCAGACTGGCCAAGGAGGGCTTGGTATCCAGATCTTCAGGAGTTGCTCATGGAAGATCCTCGGCCTCTTCCTCCTCGCAAGGACCTGCTGCAGCAGGGGCCGTGCGTGTATCAAGACTTACCGCGGCTACGTTTGACGGCATGGCTGTTGAGCGCCGGATCCTAGCCCGAAAGGGTATTCCCAAGGAAGTCATTCCCACTCTTGTTCAGGCCAGGAAAGGAGTAACGTCTAAACATTACCACCGTATTTGGAGAAAATATGTGTCTTGGTGTGAATCCAAGAAGGCTCCTACGGAAGAGTTTCAGTTGGGATGTTTTCTCCATTTTCTGCAGGCAGGTGTGGATGCGGGCCTAAGATTGGGTTCAATCAAGGTTCAGATTTCGGCCTTGTCAGTTTTCTTTCAAAAACAATTGGCCTCCATTCCAGAAGTTCAGACGTTCGTGAAAGGGGCGCTGCACATCCAACCTCCATTTGTGCCTCCGGTGGCACCATGGGACCTTAATGTGGTGTTGCAGTTCCTTTAATCAGATTGGTTTGAACCTCTGCAGGAGATAGAATTGAAGTTTTTCACTTGGAAAGTGGTGATGCTCTTGGCGTTGGCATCCGCAAGGTGGGTGTCTGAGTTGGGGGCCTTGTCTCACAAGAGCCCTTACTTGATCTTCCATTAGATAGGGCAGAGTTGAGAACTCGCCAACAATTTCTTCCGAAGGTGGTTTCGGCTTTCCATATAAACCAGCCTATTGTGGTGGCAGTGGCTACTGACACCTTCTCTGTGTCAAAGTCTCTTGATGTGGTTAGAGCTTTGAAAATTTATGTTGCAAGAACAGCTAGGATACAGAAAACAGAGGCTGTTTATCCTGTATGCTCCCAACAAGATTGGGTGTCCTGCTTCTAAGCAGACCATTGCGCGCTGGATCAGAGGGACGATTCAGCACGCTCATTCCACGGCAGGTTTGCCGATACCGAAGTCGGTAAATGCCCATTCTACTAGAAAGGTGGGCTTATCCTGGGCGGTTGCCCGGGGGGTCTCGGCGTTACAACTTTGCCGAGCAGCTACTTGGTCAGGGGCAAACACGTTTGCAAAGTTTTACAAGTTTGACACCTTGGCCGATGAGGACCTCAAAGTTTGGTCAATCGGTGCTGCAGGGTCATCCGCACTGTCCCGTCCGTACTGGAGCTTTGGTATAACCCCATGGTACTGAAGTTGACCCCAGCATCCTCTAGGACGTATGCGAAAACAGGATTTTAATACCTACCGGTAAATCCTTTTCTCCTAGTCCGTAGAGGATGCTGGGCGCCCGACCCAGTGCGTACTTTATCTGCAGTTATTAGTTTTGTAGTTACACAAGTGTTGTGTTACGGTTATTTTCAGCATGTTGCTGCAAAAGTGTTCATGCCCGTTGGCATGTGTTGTGTTGAATGCCATGTTGTGCGGCACGGTTGAGGTGTGAGCTGGTATGAATCTCACCATTAATTTAAAAGTAAATCCTTTCCTCGAAATGTCCGTCTCCCTGGGCACAGTTTCTATACTGAGGTCTGGAGGAGGGGCATAGAGGGAGGAGCCAGTTCACACCCTTGAAAAGTCTTAAAGTGCCCATGGCTTCTGCGGAACCGTCTATACCCCATGGCACTGAAGTGGACCCCAGCATCCTCTACGGACTAGGAGAAAAGGATTTACCGGTAGGTATTAAAATCCTTTTTTCAAACTGTTAATGTAGAAACTGCTATAATCTTATTCATTAATCAGAAGTAGCTTATTTTGATGTGCGATATGTGTGGTGACAACAGCAGAAATATGCTGGATACTGCTAATACTGAAGCCGTGATAAGCAGATGGAGTTCAAATACTACCAATACAGGTGAAACTCAGAAAATTAGAATATCGTGCAAAAGTTTGCTTATTTCAGTAATTCAACTTAAAAGGTGAAACTAATATATAGACTCATTACATGCAAAGCGAGATATTTCAAGCCTTTGTTATAATTTTGATGATTGTGTTTTACATCTTAAGATAACCCCAAATCCAAAATCTCAGAAAATTAGAATACTACATAAAATCAATAAAAAAAGAAAAGGATTTTAAATACAGAAATGTCAGCCCTCTGAAAAGAATAATCATGCATATGTACTCAGTACTTGGTTTAGGCCCCTTTTGCATTAATTACTGCCTCAATGCGGCGTGGCATGGATTCTATTAGCCTGTGGCACTGCTGAGGGTGGAAAACCAGGATGCTTCAATAGTGGCCTTCAGATCTTATGCATTGTAAGGTCTCATGTCTCATCTTTCTCTATGCAATGCCCCATAGATTCTCTTTTTTCTTTAGCCCAGGTAAGACGCTTGTGATGTTGGTTGTTGTTCAGGAGCGGCTTGACAAGAGAAATACAACATTTGAAGGCCAGTGAATATATTGCACACTTGATGCTGAGAAGCCTTCATTTTGGTATTGGCACCCCTCCCATCTACCCTCAGGTGTTTTAATTAGCACATGTTCCCAGTGTCGGACTGGGGCATGAAGGGCCCACCAGGGAAATGCAATCACAGGGGCCGACTAAGGGGCGTTGCCATAGTCTGGAAGGATTGTGGCCACGTGACAGGAGAGGAGTGGCCAGCCACTGTAGGCACCACCTAGCATAGTATATAAAGAAAAAGAGCTCTTCCTCTTTGCCCACTTCAAGCTGTTGTGTATGTGCCTGGGTTACACCGGGAGAGAACAGTAGTATATGAGCCAGATACAAATAATGACCCCAGTAGAGTGACAGATACACATACTGCCCCAAGTATAGTGCCAGATACAAATAATGACCCCAGTAGAGTGACAGATACACATACTGCCCCAAGTATAGTGCCAGATACAAATAATGACCCCACTAGAGTGCCAGATACACATAATGACCCCAGTAGAGTGCCAGATACACATACGCCACCAAAAGTGCCAGATACACATACGCCCCCAGCAGTGCCAGATACACATACCCCCCAGTAGTGCAGTGCCAGATACACATACGCCCCCAGCAGTGCAGAGCCAGATACACATATGCCCCCAGCAGTGCCAGATACACATACCCCCAGTAGTGCAGTGCCAGATACACACATGCCCCCAGTAGTGCAGTGACAGATACACATATCCCTTCAGTAATGCAGTTACAGATACACATACCCCCAGTAGTGCAGTGACAGATACACATATGCCCCTCTGTGCCAGTTACACATTCTTCCCCCATTGCTGATTACATATATATATATATATATATATATATATATATATTTATTATTAGCCTGTTATTCAGGACCAGACAAGGCAGCTAGCCTGCTAATGACATCTGTCATCTGTGGTGGCAGGATCCTTCACTGCAGAATCTGCATAGAATAAATATGAAGCCCCAAACATACAGACATCACGGGCAGAGGCTCCCGATATTGAAAGCACCGGAAGACCCCCTCATCTGTGTCACCAGAGGACCCCCTCAGCCCACTCCCGCTGGTTGTGCCCGCTGACCGCACTAGCTCCAGGGCGTGCCTCCTAATCCTGCAGACCGTGGCGGCAGGATCCACGGCGGGACTGTGCAGTGCAGTGTGACGTCATGAAACTGCTAGACGTCATGACGCTACAAACCCACAGTGCTCCTCTGGAAACGGAGCCTGTCACCTGCCTGGCTAAGTCCTGCCCCCTGCAGACATGGGCATGGCTATCAACTGGCATGGCCTACCGGTGGATCCCTCAATTCCCCAGATACGCCAATCTGTGAATCCCTGCCACGTGACACCATTACCTTCCTTTTGAAGCTGAGCAATCAGATTTATCAATCATAGTAAGACACTGTCATAGCTGGCTGAAGGAAGTTTTTTATCACCTTCCCTAGCCAGCATGTCTATCTGGTCTCTCTGGTGATCCCCTGGGGTCAGGAAACAACCTGTTGGGAGATACACAAGCCAGTTGAGAACACTCATTTCAGGCCTGACCTGCTTTTACTTTAAGATCTTAGTTCTGATAAGGGTCTCATCAAACCCTCCTTTGAAGCTCTGTGTCTGTAACGAGATACATACTCGCCGGGCCAGTACTAGTCTTCTATTTGGCCTGAGAAGACATGTAACAACACATACAATAATAAGAATTTACTTACCGATAATTCTATTTCTCGTAGTCCGTAGTGGATGCTGGGAACTCCGTAAGGACCATGGGGAATAGCGGCTCCGCAGGAGTCTGGGCACATCTAAAGAAAGCTTTAGGATCACCTGGTGTGCACTGGCTCCTCCCCCTATGACCCTCCTCCAAGCCTCAGTTAGGATACTGTGCCCGGACGAGCGTACACAATAAGGAAGGATTTTGAATCCCGGGTAAGACTCATACCAGCCACACCAATCACACTGTACAACTTGTGATCTGAACACAGTTAACAGCATGATAATAGAGGAGCCTCTAGAAAAGATGGCTCACTACAGCAATAACCCGAATTTTTTTTTTTGGTAACAATAATTATGTACCAGTATTGCAGACAATCCGCACTTGGGATGGGCGCCCAGCATCCACTACGGACTACGAGAAATAGAATTATCGGTAAGTAAATTCTTATTTTCTCTGACGTCCTAGTGGATGCTGGGAACTCCGTAAGGACCATGGGGATTATACCAAAGCTCCCAAACGGGCGGGAGAGTGCGGATGACTCTGCAGCACCCAATGAGAGAACTCCCGGTCCTCCTCAGCCAGGGTATCAAATTTGTAGAATTTTACAAACGTATTTGCTCCTGACCAAGTAATTGCTCGGCAAAGTTGTAAAGCCGAGACCCCTCGGGCAGCTGCCCAAGATGAGCCCACCTTCCTTGTGGAGTGGGCATTTACAGATTTTTGGCTGTGGCAGGCCTGCCACAGAATGTGCAAGCTGAATTGTACTACAAATCCAACGAGCAATCGTCTGCTTAGAAGCAGGAGCACCCAGCTAGTTAGGTGCATACAGGATAAACAGCGAGTCAGATTTCCTGACTCCAGCCGTCCTGGAAACTTATATTTTCCGGGTCCTGACAACGTCTAGCAACTTGGAGTCCTCCAAGTCCCTAGTAGCCGCAGGCACCACAATAGGTTTGGTTCAGGTGAACGCTGAAACCACCTTAGGGAGAAACTGAGGACGAGTCCTCAATTCCGCCCTGTCCGAATGGAAAATCAGATAAGGGCTTTTACAGGATAAAGCCACCAATTCTGACACGCGCCTGGCCCAGGCCAGAGCCAACAGCATGACCACTTTTTCTGTGAGATATTTTAACTCCACAGATTTAAGTGGGTCAAACCAATGTGACTTTTGGAACCCAAAAACCACCTGGAGATCCCAAAGTGCCACTGAAGGCACAAAAGGAGGCTGTATATGCAGTACCCCTTTAACAAATGTCTGAACTTCAGGGACTGAAGCTAGTTCTTTTTTGGAAGAAAATTGACAGAGCCGAAATTTGAACCTTAATGGACCCCAATTTCAGGCCCATAGATACTCCTGTTTGCAGGAAATGTAGGAATCGACCCAGTTGAATTTCCTCCGTCGAGCCTTACTGGCCTCGCACCACGCAACATATTTTCGCCAAATGCGGTGATAATGTTTTGCGGTTACATCCTTCCTGGCTTTTATCAGGATAGGGATGACTTCATCCGGAATGCCTTTTTCCTTCAGGATCCGGCGTTCAACCGCCATGCCGTCAACGCAGCCGCGGTAAGTCTTGGAACAGACAAGGTCCTTGCTGGAGCAGGTCCCTTCTTAGAGGTAGAGGCCACGGATCCTCCGTGAGCATCTCTTGAAGTTCCGGTAACCAAGTCCTTCTTGGCCAATCCGGAGCCACTAATATAGTGCTTACTCCTCTCCATCTTATCAATCTCAGTACCTTGGGTATGAGAGGCAGAGGAGGGAACCCATACACTGATTGGTACACCCACGGTGTTACCAGAGCATCTACAGCTATTGCCTGAGGGTCCCTTGACCTGGCGCAATACCTGTCGAGTTTTTCCCAACGGTTTATAATCATGTGGAAGACTTCTGGGTGAAGTCCCTACTCTCCCGGGTGGAGGTCGTGCTGAGGAAATCTGCTTCCCAGTTGTCCACTCCCGGAATGAAAACTGCTGACAGTGCTATCACATGGTTTTTCGCCCAGCGAAGAATCCTTGCAGCTTCTGCCATTGCCCTCCGGCTGACCTTGAAGCAGAGGTCTTGCTAAGCTTAGAGCATTGTAAATGGCCCTTAGCTTCAGGATATTTATGTGAAGTGATGTCTCCAGGCTTGACCATAAGCCCTGGATATTCCTTCCCTGTGTGACTGCTCCCCAGCCTCGCAGGCTGGCATCCGTGGTCACCAGGACCCAGTCCCGAATGCCGAATCTGCGGCCCTCTAGAAGATGAGCACTCTGCAACCACCACAGGAGGGATACCCTTGTCCCTGGTGACAGGGTTATCCGCTGATGCATCGGAAGATGCGACCCGGACCATTTGTCCAGTAGGTTCCACTGGAAAGTCTTGCATGGAATCTGCCGAATGGGATTACTTCGTAGGAAGCCACCATTTTTACCCAGAACCCTTGTGCATTGATGCACTGAGACTTGGTTCGGTTTTAGGAGGTTCCTGACTAGCTCGGATAACTCCCTGGCTTTCTCCTCCGGGAGAAACACCTTCTTTCTGGACTGTGTCCAGGATCATCCCTAGGAACAGAAGACAAGTCGTCGGAACCAGCTGCGATTTTGGAATATTGAGAATCCAATCGTGCTGCCGCAACACTACCTGAGATAGTGCTACACCGATCTCCAACTGTTCCCTGGATCTTACCCTTATCAGGGAATCGTCCAAGTAAAGGATAACTAAAATTCCCTTCCTTCGAAGGAATATCATCATTTCGGTCATTACCTCAGTAAAGACCCGGGGTGCCGTGGACCATCCCTACGGCAGCGTCTGAACTGATAGTGACAGTTCTGTACCATAACCTGAGATACCCTTGGTGAGAAGGGTAAATTTTGACATGAAGGTAAGCATCCTTGATGTCCCGAGACATCATGTAGTCCCCTTCTTCCAGGTTTGCAATCACTGCTCTGAGTGACTCAATTTTGAATTTGAACCTCTGTATGTAAGTGTTCAAAGATTTTAGATTTTAAAATCGGTCTCACCGAGCCGTCTGGCTTCGGTACCACAATAGTGTGGAATAATACCCCGTTCCCTTTTGCAGGAGGGGTACCTTAATTATCACCTGCTGGGAATACAGCTTGTGACTGGCTTCCAAAACTGCCTCCCTGTCAGCGGGAGACGTCGGTAAAACAGACTTTTGGAAACGGCGAGGGGAATACGTCTCGAATTCCAATTTGTACCCCTGAAATATTACCTGAAGGATCCAGGGGTCTACTTGCGAGTGAGCCCACTGCGCACTGAAATTCATTGAGAACGGGCCCCCACCGTGCCTGAACTTGTAAAGCCCTAGCGTCATACTGAGGGCTTGGCAGAGGCGGAAAAGGGTTTCTGTTCCTGGGAACTGGCTGATCTCTGCAGCCATTTTCCTCTCCCTCTGTCACGAGCAGAAAAGAGGAACCCTTTTGTCCGCTTGCCAACCAGGACTGCGCCTGATAATACGGCGTCTTATTTTGAGAGGCGAACTAGGGTACATCCCCTTTTTTAAGGCAATACTTCCAAATGCCGTTTGGAATCCCTGACCACTTTACTGGTAGAATACAACGCACTTATACTTGATGCCAGTCGGCAAATATTCCGCTGTGCATCATGCATATATAGAAATGCATCTTTTAATTGCTCTATAGGCAATAATATACTGTCCTTATCTAGGATATCAATATTTCCAGTCAGGGAATCCGACCACGCCAACCCAGCACTGCACATCCAGGCTGAGGCGATTGCTGGTCGCAGTATAACACCAGTATGTGTGTAAATACATTTTAGGATACCCTCCTGCTTTTTATTAGCAGGATCCTTAAGGGCGGCCATCTCAAGAGAGGGTAGAGCCCTTGTTCTTACAAGCGTGTGAGCGCCTTATCCCCCGTAGGGGGTGTTTCCCAACGCACCCTAACCTCTGGCGGGAAAAGGTATACTGCCAATAACTTTTTAGAAATTATCAATTGTTATCGGGGGGAAACCCACGCATCATCACACACCTCATTTTATTTTTCAGATTCAGGAAAACTACAGGAAGTTTTTCCTCACCAAACATAATACCCCTTTTTTTGGTGGTATTCATATTATCAGAAAAGTGTAAACATTTTCCATTGCCTCAATCATGCAATGTGTGGCCCTATTGGAAATCACGGTTGTCTCTTCACCGTCGACACAGGAGTCAGTATCCGTGTCGGCGTCTGTATCTGATGTAACGGGCGCTTTAGAGCCCCTGTATGAGACGTCTGGACATGCACAAGCTGGGTAGCCGGCTGTCTCATGTCAACCACTGTCTTTTATACAAAGCTGACACTGTCACGCAATTTCAACAGTACATCCACTCAGGTGTCGACCCCCTAGGGGGTGACAACACTATTACAGACACTCTACTCCGTCTCCACATCATTTTTCTCCTCATACATGTCGACACAAACGTACCGACACACAGCACACACACAGGGAATGCTCTGATAGAGGACAGGACCCACTAGCCCTTTGGGGAGACAGAGGGAGAGTTTGCCAGCACACACCAGAGCGCTATATATATACAGGGATAACCTTATATAAGTGTTTTTCCCTTTATAGCTGCTGTATTGTTTATACTGCGCCTAATTTGTGCCCCCCTCTCTTTTTTAACCCCTTTCTGTAGTGTAGTGACTGCAGGGGAGAGCCAGGGAGCTTCCCTCCAACTGAGCTGTGAGGGAAAATGGCGCCAGTGTGCTGAGGAGATAGGCTCCGCCCCTTTCTCTGCGTCCTTATCATCCGTTTTTCTGTATGTTTTGGCAGGGGTTAAATGCATCCATATAGCCCAGGAGTTATATGTGATGCATTTATTTTAGCCATATAAGGTTTTTATCGATTTATTGCGTCTCAGGGCGCTGCCCCCCCAGCGCCCTGCACCCTCAGTGACCGGAGTGTGAAGTGTGCTGAGAGCAATGGCGCACAGCTGCGGTGCTGTGCGCTACCTTATCTGAAGACAGGATCGTCTTCTGCCGCCGATTTTCCGGACCTCTTCGCTCTTCTGGCTCTGTAAGGGGGCCGGCGGCGCGGCTCCGGGACCCATCCAGGCTGAACCTGTGATCGTCCCTCTGGAGCTAATGTCCAGTAGCCAAGAAGCCCAATCCACTCTGCACGCAGGTGAGTTCGCTTCTTCTCCCCTTAGTCCCTCGATGCAGTGAGCCTGTTGCCAGCAGGTCTCACTGAAAATAATAAACCTAAACTAAAACTTTCACAAAGAGCTCAGGAGAGCCCCTAGTGTGCACCCTTCTCGTCGGGCACAGAAATCTAACTGGGGCTTGGAGGAGGGTCATAGGGGGAGGAGCCAGTGCACACCAGGTGATCCTAAAGCTTTCTTTAGATGTGCCCAGACTCCTGCGGAGCCGCTATTCCCCATGGTCCTTACGGAGTTCCCAGCATCCACTAGGACGTCAGAGAAACAATAGATCACATACAGTACTTAATATAGTTTTTATGGATACAGAGAGGAAGGGGATACAATATGCTTCCCTGAAGCATTCTCTGCCTGACTTATCAAAGAGCTTGGTTACCTTGACACATAGCAGAGTTCCTGCTGGGAAGGGCAGTTAGAATGACCTTTTCACACAGGATTTATACATAACCACACACTTTGCAGAGATTGAGCAATACAATATTATTTTTAGTTATGCACATTCTGGCGTCAGAATGGCGTCCAATCATGACACCTTTCCTTTCTAAAATCAGCATGAGAGCAGTTGGCACCTTAAGCCACAGTCTCTATGCTGTGCCCTGACAATTGTCAGTACCTTGCCTGGATGGACTGCTGTCGTCTACCTGTTGAGACAGATCGTCGCAGTTCCCATGTTGGGTCCAGCATTACGGGCATAGCCCATGAACTCCAGGACTTAGCATCTCATCCACTTCCCGCCATTTTGCATGCAACACCCCCAATGTGCCTCTATATTCTAACTGTCTCAGGGGTGTGTGGTGACCTGGTTCTACCTGGTGGGTGCCTAGGAGCATTTTTCCTAACCTCCCTATGAAGCGGGTCTGGTAGGGGCGCAAGGCATCAGACAGCTGACTCCGCTGCACCTCTGTCAGCTCCTCTCCATACTGGGTATCTGTCAGGGTACCCCCTGACACAGCCGCAGCTGTTAGATCTAACAGTGGGTCCGGTTCCTGGTCCTCCTCTGGGAGGCTGCAAACTGCCAGCGCACAGGTGTCCCTGCCTTGGTAGGCCTTGAGCATATTGATGTGAGGTACCCTATGTCTCTTCCTGCCCTCATCTCTGGCAATGACATAGTTCACATCATGTACGCACTGGAGTACCGTGCATGGACCTTCCCATGCGGCTTGTAGTTTGTTCTGCCTCGTTGAAATTAGTACCAGGACCTTCTGCCCCACTTCAAATTTGCGCTCCCGGACATTCCAGTCATACCAGCGTTTCTGCCTGGTTTGGGCAGCTTTAAGATAGCTTTGGGACATCTCTATCAGATGTGGCAAAGTTTCCTTAAACAGCATAAGGCTGACCACAATGAGTATGACAGAAAGTATTGTTCTACAAACTTTGTTTCCCTCTCCCCCTGGTACTCGTGATGCTGCAGGGGTAATTGTACCACAGGTGAGGGGAGTTTCCTCAGCACTACATACAGTGGAACATACAGCTATGTCACCTTCCCAAAACACCTTGTCTTGGTCTCCTTCCTGAGCTGACTGACCACCCCTCCCCTTCCCTGGGAAAAAGGTAAGCTCACTCTGTACAGGGTCAGTTCTCAGTTCTGCCTGGAAAGCCAAGTTTTCCATAGCAGCCCAGGACCCTTTCCCAGCCTGACATTACCTCCCAGACTCACATCATGTCTGCCAGCTCTCTTTGCTGTGATTGTAGCACTGAGAGTCCCAGGAGGGGTGTCCGTTATCAATTCAGCTTTGAAAGACACATTCTCTGTTGAGGGGTTGGGAACAGCTGCAGCATGTGCCTGGCTTTCCCTGGAATTCTGAGAGTGAGTAGACACAGCAGCCACCCACACTGCCCCCTCCTCAGGCCCTATCCTGGCAGTACCCCCGACAGACATATCAGTAATGCCTACCAGACCCACCGGGTCATTTCTTATGCAAGGTACAACATTTCCCACTGTGGTACAAGACAATAAGTTATCAATATTGCCACCGTTATCTCGACCTGGTGGATGTTCACGTGGTACCTGAAAAATAACATGAGCATTTTCAACACTACATGGGATCACTTCTGCTTTCCTACAATTAGGCAACTGCTTAATATCTGGATCCCATGGTTCCTGAGAAGGAATGTGGTTGTATGAGCAAGTTGACAACATGGCATTTATCAAATCAGGCACATTACTATCATCCTTCACATGTTTACCCCTTTCTGGGCGGGCATCCTGGGGTACCCGAGGGGAAGCGAGGTTGGCAGGAATCCTAGCAACAGAATATTTCTTATTGTCAGTCCCATACTCTGTCCGCATCCCACCCAGATCTGTCCCCTTTGTGCAATCAGTGTCCCCTGGCCCCATGTCACGACCAGACGTCAATGGAAGAACAGGGTTAACATCTAGCACAGTAACATGAATGACATCACCAGGCAGTACACCTACCACTATTAGGTGATGGTAACTCGTTACCGACTAAATTAGGGCTTCCGTTTAACTCCACATAGGGACAAGAATTAACAAAGATACCTGTGTCCTTCTCACCCTCCCCTATCTCTATCACCTTAACAGATGCAACATTATCACAGATCATCTCAGGAGCTTCACACATAATCACAACATTGCAATGTTCAGCATTGTTACATACTACGTGAGATGCATCATGTGGTTCAACAGGGTTAGAGACAGTGGGAACTACATTTGCAGATACATGTGGAGTTTGTAAACGTCCCAAGTCAGTAGTCCCAAACACATTTGTATAAATAATAAGATACAAATCCTCGGACCCGGCAGGCGGTGGACGTCGGTGGATGCAGGCGCCTCCCGCCGTCCGTGGCAAGAGGTGACAAGCGGAGAGTCCGGAGCAAACAGTTAACTTGTCCCCTGGTCACCTTGTCCCCCCCGCTATCCAGTCAGGGGTACCCCTTAGTGTTGTTACCGCGGCCGGACCAGAACCTGCCTCTGAAAAGAGGAGAACTTTTAACATCTATAACGGACTCCCCAACCCCAAGTCCCAACTTATTATAAGAGCTTCCATTCCCATTTGGGATTGTGTTGTATTATTCCACAAAGTGCAGAACTACAAAAGTGTATTTAAAGGGGTGGGACGCCACACTCTATTTGCACTAGACTTTGGACTCACTATTTTCATTTGACCTACCTCATACCATATAATCATATATTATTTATTTATTGTTTGCATTTACCTGTAGTATAATTATTTTACTTTATTTTACTTATTTTTCTTTCTCTTCTTCACCAGTTTGCATGTATGCAAATTATGGCTTTGTATTACTTATAATAGTAGATTAAATATTTATATCCCATTTACTGTCCTATTTTTCATAAAATTAACACCATTATTATTCAGGCACAGTTGTGAAACCCTTGCAACGTCATTTTGTATAAATAATGTCAGTCTGACCACCTCTCTCAGACAAAGTCTCTTCAATGAGTATGTCTACTTCACAGACAGCTTCCTCTAGCAACAAATGTTGGGCATCTGATGGGAGCACGCTGCTCACCTCCTCAGCTTCTCCCAGCAGTTTAAACTGGGCCTTATAATGCGATGTCTCAGGAGCCGGTTCCACAACGACTTTAGCATGAAGGAGTACCTTTTCTTCTTGGAGCACCCCTGCAGGCTGGACTACTGCTTCTTCCGCTGATCAAAGAAAGTTGAGTAGTCGTTGTCTTTCATCATCCACTCTGCGACACTGATCGTGCCAGAATGGAGTATCGAGCTTCTTCTGATTGTGTGCCTCTCTCCAAGCGTCTGCAAAACATTCCTCCAGCTCACGCAGCAGGTAACCAGGGCTCATCCCGGGACCTAGCCGCAGAAGTGTGGGTCGATACTGGCTGAAGGCATGGCACTAGCTCTCATCTGCCCACCAGAGCTGCTTAAGCATCTCGCTGCGGATATTGTCACTGCAGACGAGACCCTGCAGCTGACATTCTATCATTAGGTCATCCGTACTCATCCTGGAAAACAGGTCATCTGTGTCTGCAGCTGCATACCCCCATTGCTCTTCTGACGTTGTCTCGGATGGGTGCCCTGCAGCCTCCCTGGCTGCCGCACGTTCTGCCGTCTCCCTGGAACTGATAGAGGTGTCAGACCTCAGTCGGCCACCCGTTGTAAAGTCCAGGATCAGCTGGTTCTGTGAAACAAAGCTGGAATTTACTTGGCCTTCTCCGTCTGCGTCCAGCACGTGGAATTGGTCACAACGCGATCGATGTAGGTTTGCGTTGCTGGCCACAGGCTGCCAGTTGAGTTCAGCTAACTCCAACTTGAACTTGCAATCAGCCACCTTGTCTGCAGCAGCCGCTTCTCTTTCCAGAGCAGCTTTCTCTCTCTCCAGAGTAGCCCGGCGTTCTGCAGCCCCTCATACGTTAAACTGCTCTACCAGCTGCAGCACCAACACAGTGTCCGGCAGCTTCACATACTTAAGAACCGTTTGTAGATACAGATCCAAGGCAGAGCTGTCACTGGAAGCATTGGAGGCGTCTGATCCGCGACGTGCCGTCCTCACAACCTTCGGTGTCTGCTGCTCCTTTTCCTCTGCTCTGGAACCCGATTGATTCCCAACCTCAGACCTGGAATCCAATCAATTCCCTCAAGCAATTTGCTGCTGGTCCGCATCTCTGAGCGTTTGGATCATCTGTTCCTTGGTAAGCTCTACAAGCTTGATACCAGAGTCCACATCACGATCCAACTTTACACTATTAATTTCTGCAGAAAGTAAAAGTTCAGTACAAAATCCACCTCCTGCTACCTCAGTAGCCACGGCCGATGAACTCTCACGTACAAGTTCCCCATCATGATGCTCTGTATCATCCTGCACTGGGTCGCAGGTCAATCTCCTCTCAATCTGTGCCACTTTGTGCTGTTCTTTATAAGTAGCTGCCATTCCTCTGCAGTTACTTTGCTAAAATAATAAAAACAGGGATGGGGAACAGAAATTGCTTTTACTGTGTGACTTTTACTATAATAAGCTTTGAGTTCTGGTATCTGGTGAATTGCATTCACTTAAGTGTTCCAAATGAAAACAAAAATTACTTTTTGAAATATCCCACTGCTGGCCACCAGTTTTGTCACAATCCTAGGTACGGCGATTCCCCAGATATGCCAATCTGCGAATCCCTGCTACGTGACACCGTTACTGGATACCTGAGCGCGTGCGTTAATTTCAACACAGTCACTGCCACCAGCCAAAGTACAAACGTTTAGGGTATGACCCAAGGCAAACTTATGGCTTTTGCCTGCACCCAGAATTATTAATATTTTGGTAACACCTCTTTCAGAGAGTTGGGTTGGAAACACAACAGAAAACAGAGCTAAAATTGATTATTTAATTTAAGTAAACACTTCAAAGCTTATGTAACAGAAAAAAGAAAGTTACAAGAATATAATGATAAAAAGTAAAAGTCACATCAGAAAATACAATTTCAAGAAAATAAACATAGGGACATAAAACCCACCGATCCTAGCACATGCGGAGTGGGACGATGGGATGAAGTGAAGCCTCTTCAGATATTTGGGACATTACAGAGCCAGGATGCTTCTCCTGACTCGCCTCTTTGATAATGCACACCTTGCAGCCTGTGTTTCTCCTATTTTAAACTCAGGTTGCCCGTTCAGCTCCCCTCCCCCTGGAGAGATTGTTTTTAGCCCTTCCAAAGGTATTGAGTGTCAACTCATACTGGGCTTCCCAGCCACTTATTTAGGGGCAAATGGCCTTATCTTCTAATAGCTTTTGAAGCTCTGGCATAGTTCTTGTGTAAACACAACTGTGACATAGGGTCTCTTGGTCACACACAGGGGCTGGCTAATTACTTTTCCCCTTCCTTTTGAAGTTGAGCAATCAGATTTATCAATCATAGTAAGACACTGTCATAGCTGGCTGAAGGAAGTTTTTTTTATCACCTTCCCTAGCCAGCATGTCTTTCTGGTCTCTCTAGTGACCCCCTGGGGTCAGGAAACAACCTGTTGGGAGACACACAGGCCAGTTGAGAACACTCATTTCAGGCCTGACCTGCTTTTACTTTAAGATCTTAGTTCTGTTAAGGGTCTCATCAAACACTCCTTTGAAGCTCTGTCTATAACGAGATACATACTCTAGTCTTCTATTTGTCCTGAGAAGACATATACAACACATACAATACATCAGATCACATACAGTACTTAATATAGTTTTTATGGATACAGAGAGGAAGGGGATACAATATGCTTCCCTGAAGCATTCTCTGCCTGACTTATCAAAGAGCTTGGTTACCTTGACACATAGCAGAGTTCCTGCTGGGAAGGGCAGTTAGAATGACCTTTTCACACAGGATTTATACATAACCACACACAGGGCATTTGCAGAGATTGATCAATACAATATTATTTGCAGTTATGTAATTCTGGCGTCAGAATGGCGCCCAATCGTGACACCCCGGTAGGCCAGTACGAGCCTGCATGTTCCTACAATGCTGACTACATACTAGAATGGGCTCCATTTAAAGGTGAGACCTGGATACATTTATATAGTGTGTTAGTATTAGAGACGTTAGGGGCCCATCTAATGAAGTTCACCTGGACGTTGCGGATGGGCCCACATACAGTATTTGAGCAAATTTGTGCTAAGAACTTCACATATACTCCATGTTAATTGTAAGAGTTTATTCAACTTATTTTGACCATCAGTATAAGTGCATAGGGTTTGAATCAGCTTTTTTCTTTATTTTGTGTAGATAATATAACATACAGATGGAGCCGTGCTCGTCTGAGGCGGCTCCATCGCAGGCGTGCACTCTTGGCGTGACAAAGCGATCCATCCACCTAGTCACGTCTGGAGTGCAGAGACGCTCTCATTCATTCTGACGCGTGCCCGCGACAGAGACACGCCCCATTCACTTGAATAGAGAGCGTCTCCGTCCGCGCGCCCGGGCGGAGAAGCTCTCCATTCAAGTGAATGGGGCGTGTCTCTGTCGTGGGCCCGCACGTCCGTCTGGAGACGCGCTCGCCGCTAGGCACGTCTAGTCACATACGGAGCCACAACTAGCGTGGCTCCATCAGTATACCCTACTATACAGTGGGGCAAAAAAGTATTTGGACAGCCACCGATTGTGCAAGTTGACCCACGTAAAAAGATGAGAGGTCTGTAATTTCCATCATATGTACACTTTAACTGTGAGAGACAGAATCTGAATAAAAAAAACAGGAAATCATATTGTATGATTTTGAAACAATTTACTTGTATATTCTTGTGGAAAATAAATATTTTGACACCTACCAAGCAGCAATATTTCTGGCTCTCACAGACCTGTTACTTCTTCTTTAAGAAGCTCTTCTATTCTCCACTCTTTACCTGTATTAATGGCACCTGTTTGAACTGGTTATCTGTATAAAAGACACCTGTCCACACCCTCAAACAGTCAGACTGCTACCTCTCCACCATGGCCAAGACCAGAGAGCTGTCTAAGGACACCAGGGACAAAATTGTAGATAGGCACAAGGCTGGGATGAGCCACTCGACAATAGGCAAGCAGCTTGGTGAGAAGAGATCAACTGTTGGTGCAAATATTAAAAAATGGAAGAAATACAAGATCACTGACAATCTCCCTCGACCTGGGGCCCCATGCAAGATCTCACCTCGTGGGGTATCAATGATCTTGAGAACGGTGAGGAGTCAGCCCAGAACTACAAGGGGGGACCTGCTCAATGACCTCAAGAGAACTGGGACCACAGTCACAAAGGTTACCATTAGTAACACACTACGTCGTCATGGATTGAAATCCTGCAGCACACGAAAGGTCCACCTGCTTAAGCCAGCACATGTCCAGACCCATCTAAAGTTTGCCAGTGACCACCTGGATGATCCAGAGGAGGATTGGGAGAATGTAATGTGGTAGGATGAGAGCAAAATCAAACTTTTTGGTATAAACGCCACTTGCCATGTTTGAAGGGAGAAGAATGATGAATGGCATCCCAAGAACACCATACCCACTGTGAAGCATGGAGGTGGAAACATCATGCTTTGAGGCTGCTTTTCTGCAAAGGGGACAGGAAGACTGATCCGTATTAAGGAGAGGATGAATGGGGCCATGTATCGTGAGATTTTGGGCAAAAACCTCCTTCCCTCAGTAAGAGCATTGAAGATGGAAAGTGGTTGGGTCTTCCAGCATGAAAATGACCCAAAACACACCACCCGGGCAACTAAGGAGAGGCTCCGTAAGTAGCATTTCAAGGTCCTGGAGTGGCCTAGCCAGTCTCCAAACCTCAACCCAATAGAAAATCTGTGGAGGGAGTTGGAAGTCTGTGTTGCCCAGAAACAGCACCAAAACATGACAGATCTAGAGAAGATCTGCATGGAAGAGAGGGCCAAAATACCTGCTACAGTGTGTGCAAACCTGGTCAAGAACTACAGGAAACGTTTGACCTCTGTAATTGCCAACCGAGGTTATATTACAAAGTATTGAGTTAAGGCCCGTACACACTGGTTGATATATCGGCCGTTCTCTTGAACGGCCGATATATCGCGGGACCGTCGGCCAGTGTGTACGGCCGATACGTCTGTGAACGACGGAGTTCACAGACGTATCGCGTCGGCCGCGCAGCACAGGCGACGGCCAATATATCTACCGATATATTGGCGCGTCGCTGTGTGTGTACGGGGCGGTCGGCCGTACACATGCTGCGGCGGCCAGCGGTGATTGACAGCTGAACTTGGCGGAGAGCTGAACTTGGCGGGCGTGTGTACACGCCCGCCCAGTTCATGACGTCAGTCCCCAACGGATTGGGCAGTGTGTATGCACAGCACACTGCCCGATCCGTCCATAGATATATCTGCAGATCAATTGATCTGCAGATATATCTATTAGTGTGTACCCACCTTTAAACTTTTTGATTGTCCAAATATTTATTTTCCGCAAGAATAAACAAATAAATTGTTTAAAAATCATACAATGTGACTTCCTGTTTTTTTTTTTCAGATTCTGTCTCTCACAGTTGAAGTGCACATATGATGGAAATTACAGACCTCTCTCATCTTTTTAAGTGGGTCAACTTGCACAATCGGTGGCTGTCCAAATACTTTTTTGCCCCACTGTATGTGTATACATATTATTTCAAACTATAGCCCATTATTGAGATGAGTAAAATGATTTTGTGTTTAAACCTTGTTCAGCAATGAGGAGATAATGGGAGAGATCTAACCTGTAAGGATGCATTCCGATGTAAATGATCAACCATCATCCACAACTCTTTTGGTATATCAAACGGTTTCTCTGCACCAATAAAAGAATCCTTCATCTGTAGGGGCATGTGTGCCTGCAATAGGTTATTACAGGTAATAGTTGTAATAATAGGTATGTTATAAGTACATCCATAAATAAAATATATAATAAATATGTCTCTATATACAGCATATCTATCTATATACACACACAAACACTTACACATTAGTATATTTATATTCAGAAAGTCAACGTGATAATGCAGACAGTCCTACCAGGTTTCGGATTGTGTCAGGAGACATGTCCCTGATGGGCTCTCTCATATAACACAACATCTGGATGGATGACCCGAAGCAGCTATGCAGATAGTTCCCAGTCACAGAGAGAAAGAAGTCCTTCCCTCTGTCCAGGTGAAGAATAAGAATGTCTTCTAGTCTTTCCTCACCAGAGTTCAGTTGAGTAACTGTTTCATTATTGACAAACATCTCCAATTCGACTTGTGTTTCTGACCCTGGGAAAGAAAGAGCACTGGTCTGATTGATTTGGCCTGTGTATTAGATGACAAACAGGGTTTTCTTCTTAAAAACTATTTCACATTGTAGCCCATATTTGCAGATTAGATGGGACAAATATAATAGACTTTCTGAACTAAGTGTTCTTAGACATATTCCTAAAGGCACACTAGCGGTCCAGGGTTAAATGATAGCTATACTTGAGCACAGATGTTTTAATTACTACCTCACTTATTTGGATATCACCAAAACATAGACTGTTTGTGTGCCTTGAGGACTGTGGTTGGAAACACTGTTCTAAACGGTCATTGCCATTTATTAGCGTTTGCTCAAATACCATGATACCAGACACAGTGGATAGGCACAGCTTTCCCATCGGTATTTAAGGTATAAAGGACTGTAATGGTTTTTACATTTTTCCTCTATTTAGTTATATTCAATTGAGGAGAAAAGCGGATACGTTTGATGGATTTCCAATTTTGCCACTGCTAATAGACTTGATATAAACTGACTCATACACACACTAAGCTATTCCAGCTAGTAGTCATGGATTTGATGCTGCCCTCACACTTTGCAATATCTGGCCCAATATTACAATATTTATAAGTAGTAATGTTACATTTTGGAAAGAGCTTTGAAAATCATCATTTTATGTAGCTGTTACTTCTCTGTGTAGTGTGTGCATTATTGCTCCTTCTATGTGACTGCCACAACTCTCAGATAGATGGTGTGGCTGCTGACCATATACTAGGAGTTGGCCTAGACTCAGAACATAGCATGAAGCCGTACCCTTCACCAAGGGCCTCAGCAAGGGAGTTTGAGCTTTCCAGCACCCCATATGGGTTCCAATGTGGGTATAAAGTACCGAGGGTAGGTAAAGAGGCTGGTTGTGGGAGGTGTGACACTGGAGCTTAGAAGGCAAGAACGGGTCACAGCCAGATGGGCAATGTAGTACCACGGAGTGAGCAGAATTAGTCAAGGAATATACAAGGTCAAAACAAGGAATTCGCTATGGGCATGATTCGAATGCGATCACAGAATGGCTGTTGTACACAAATCAGTCTACATTTTCTTACTGCACATGCGACTTAGCTGTAGTGTGCATGTGCAGCAACTGAATGGCTATAGCAGTTGCAATAAGGAATTAGTTGCAGAATAAGTGACAGGAAAACTGCGTTTGGGGTGGTAATGGGGAGTATTCGCAGGTGTGTCATGAACGTTCAGACTGCGTTTTCTCGGTGTGCATAAAATAGCAGTTGCTACTGGAGAGCTCTCTGCGTCCCGGGACAGCAGCTCAGCCTGCACGTCTTCAGAGGCATTTAGACTAAGTGACATTCCAAGTTTGTGAAGATGGTACAGATGTATCAGCAATTATACACTGTTGGTCGAAAAATGATGCGACTGAAGTGGGCATCCAACGTCTGCCCATATTAGCACATAATCGCAATTACGTATGACAAAATATAGCAACAGCAGTAGCAAGAACAACCACATCTGATTCAGGAACAATGAGTAGAATCAGGAGAGTTAGCAAGGAGAATCGTTAGACAAACCAGATCAGAACACAAACAATAACTAGGGCAGACATGTCCAAACTGCGGCCCTCCAGCTGTTGTGAAACGACATATCCCAGCATGCCCTGACACAGTTTTGCTGTCAGAGAATGCTAAAGCTGTGTCAGGGCATGCTGGGATGTGTAGTTTCTCAACAGCTGGAGGGCCGCAGTTTGGACATGCCTGCACTAGGGGTTCAGTGGGTACAGTTGGTGGAGCTAATGTATGGAGCCAAATACGGTGACATCTCCTTTGAATCACCTGTCCCTTTAAATTATAAATGGGGCAGTGCGAGTGTTCCTATTGGATTAGTATCCACTCTGTAACAGCTGCCAGGAACAGGGAGAGTTGCCAGCAGCTCCTGCAGCAGCTAGCGAGAGTGATAACAGCAGGAAGAACATCACCAAGGCGGATGTTGGTCACCATAAGACCGCCAACCGCTTGCCATAGTCTCACAACTGCCTGGAGAGGCCCAGCAGCACCGGAATCGGTAAAAGGGAGCCTGACTCCATCCTATGACAACTTCCTTCTCTGGGGAAAAAAAAGTCAGATCTGGTATTGCTGTCACAGAGCAGCACTGCCTTTGGTTATAGTATATTCCTACTGAAAACAGGCACATTACAGGGTTTTTTGGTTGTCTGTTTTTATTAAAAGCTGCAATTTTTATCAGTAACATATCTGCCTACACTATGACATCTCAGAGAGAACGGAGATGTGGCATCACCAACACTGTGGAGAGAGGAGAGTGTGAGCAGTAATTGGTACAATTATGTGGAAATATGGTACCACTAAGAAGATAAACTGTGCTATTATATGGTTAGGCAAGGAGATAGTTGGGTCTTCTATGACAAATAATTACTATGCATTTATAGCATAGCGTAAGTACAGTGCCTTGCTAAAGTATTCACCCCCCTTTGCATTTTTCATGTTTTGCTGCCTCACAACCTGGAATTAAAATGAAATGAAGGTTTGCATAATTTCAATCACAGAACATGTCTGCAACTTTGAAGATGTTTTTTTTTTTATTGTGAAGCAAACAACAAAAAGAACAAAATAACAGAAAACTTCAGCGTCCATAACTATTCACCCCCCTAAAGTCAGTACTTTGTAGAGTCACCTTTTCTGCAATTACAGCTGCAAGTCGCTTTGGATAAGTCTCTATGAGCTTGCCACATCTTGCCACTGGGATTTATGCCCATTCCTCAATGTAAAACTGCTCCAGCTTCTTCATGTTGGATGGTTTCCGCTTGTGAACAGCAATCTTCAAGTCTGACCACAGATTCTCAATTGGATTGAGATCTGGGCTTTGACTAGGCCATTCCAACACATTTAAATGTTTCCCCTTAAACCACATGAGTGTTGCTTTAGCAGTATGCTTCAGGTCATTGTCCTGCTGGAAGGTGAACCTCCATCCCAGTCTCAAACCACAGGCAGATTGAAAACATGTTTTGCTCAAGAATATCTTTGTATTTAGCACCATCCATCTTTCCCTCGACTCGAAACAGTTTAACAGTCCCTGCTGCTGAAAAACATCCCCACAGCATGATGTTGCCACCACCATGTTTCACTGTGGGGAGGGTGTTCTTGGGGCGATGGGATGCGTTGGGTTTGCACCAGACATAGCATTTTCCTTGGTGGCTGAAAAGTTCAATTTTAGTCTCATCTGGCCAGAGCACCGTCCTCCATACATCTGGGGAGTCGTCCACATGCCTTTTGGCAAACTCAAAATGCGCCTTCTTATTTTTAACACTAAGTAATGTCTTTTTTCTGACCACTCTTCCATAAAGCCCAGCTCTATGGAGTGTATGGCTTATTGTGGTCACATGCGCAGATACACCAGTCTCTGTGGGAACTCTGCAGCTCCTTTCAGGGTTACCTTTGGGGTCTGTGCTGCCTCTCTGATTAAAGTCCTCCTTGCCCGGTCTGTGAGTTTTGGTGGCCAGCCTTCTCTTGGCAGGTTTGTTGTGGTACCATGTTCTTTCCATTTGAAGATGATGGATTTGATGGTGCTCCGGAGGATCATCAAAGATTTGGATATTTTTTTTATAACCCAACCCTGACTTGTACTTCTCAACAATTCCATCCCTGACTTGTTTGGAGAGCTCCTTGGTCTTCATGGTGTGATGCCTCTAGCTTAGTGGTGTTGCAGCCTCTGGGGCCTTTCAGAAAAGGTGTGTTTATACTGAATGATCATGTGACACTTAGATTGCACACAGGTGGACTTCATTTCACTAATTATGTGACTTATGAAGGTAATTGGTTGCACCAGAACTTCATAGCAAAGGGGATGAATACATATGCACATGCCAATTTTCAGATTTTTATTTTTAAAAATTATTTTTTATATAAATTTTTCTCATTTCACTTCACCAACTTAGACTATTTTGTGCAGATCCATCAAATAAAATTCAGATAAAAAAAAAATTCAAATACAAGTTGTAATGTAACAAAATAGATAAACAGCCAAGGGGGGTGAATACTTTAGCATGACACTGTATATGCAAAGGTTTGTTATCAAGGAATGGATCAAACGAGAGCAAACTAAAATAAACAATAATAATAAAATAATAAAAATTAACAAAAAAATTGGCAAGCCCCTCAAAAGTTCTGGTGCAACCAATTACCTTCAGAAGTCACATAATTAGTGAAATGAAGTCCACCTGTGTGCAATCTAAGTGTCACATGATCTGTCAGTATAAACACACCTTTTCTGAAAGGCCCCAGAGGCTGCAACACCACTAAGAAAGAGGGCTCCAAACAAGTCAGGGACAAAGTTGTTGAGAAGTACAAGTCAGGGTTGAGTTATAAAAAAAAATCCAAATCTTTGATGATTCCCCCGAGCACCATCAAATCCATCATCTTCAAATGGAAAGAACACGGTACCACAACAAACCTGCCAAGAGAGGCCGGCCACCAAAACTCACAGACCTGGCAAAGAGGGCATTAATCAGAGAGGCAGCACAAAGACCAAAGGTAACCCTGAAGGAGCTGCCGAGTTCCACAGCAGAGACTGGTGTCTCTGCGCATGTGACCACAATAAGCCGAACACTCCATAGAGCTGGGCTTTATGTTAGAGTGGCTAGAAAAAAGCCATTACTTAGTGTTAAAAATAAGAAGGCACATTTTGAGTTTGCCAAAAGGCATGTGGACGACTCCCCAAATGTATGGTCAGATGAGACTAAAATTTAACTATTTGTCCACCAAGGAAAACACTATGTCTGGCGCAAACCCAACACATCCCATCACCCCAAGAACACCATACTCACAGTGAAACATGGTGGTGGCATCATGCTGTGGGGATGTTTTTAAGCAGCAGGGACTATTAAACTGTTTTGAGACGAGGGAAAGATGGATGGTGCTAAATACAGGGATATTATTGAGCAAAACCTGTTTCAGTCTGCCTGTGATTTGAGACTGGGATGGAGGTTCACCTTCCAGCAGGACAGTGACCTGAAGCATACTGCTAAAGCAACACTCAAGTGGTTTAAGGGGAAACATTTAAATGTGTTGGAATGGCCTAGTCAAAGCCCAGATCTCAATCCAATTGAGAATCTGTGGTCAGACTTGAAGATTGCTGTTCACATGCTTAAACCATCCAACATGAAGGAGCTGGAGCAGTTTTCCCTTTAGTAATGGGCAAAAATCCCAGTGGCAAGATGTGGCAAGCTCAGAGACTTATCCAAAGCGAACTGCAGCTGTAATTGCCACAAAAGGTGGTTCTACAAAGTACTGACTTTAGGAGGGTAAATAGTTAGGCACGCTGAAGTTTTCTGTTATTTTGTCCTATTTGTTGTTTGCTTCACAATAAAAAATAAATAAAATAAAACATCTTCAAAGTTGTAGGCATGTTCTGTGAATGAAATGATGCAAACCTTCAAAACAATCCATTTTAATTCCAGGGGTGAATACTTTAGCAAGGCACTGTAGGATCACACGAACAAGCCTAGGTTCAATCTTACATTTTTATATAAGAATTGCTCAGTTTTATATCCACAAGCATAAAGTTAAAATAGGATTTTAATACCTACCGGTAAATCCTTTTCTCCTAGTCCGTAGAGGATGCTGGGGACTCCAAAAGGACCATGGGGTATAGACGGGATCCGCAGTAGACATGGGCACACTAAAAGACTTTGACTGGGTGTGAACTGGCTCCTCCCTCTATGCCCCTCCTCCAGACCTCAGTTATAGGAACTGTGCCCAGGGCAGCCGCCCAAGATGAGCCCACCTTCCTGGTAGAATGGGCCTTCACTGACTTCGGCAACGGCAACCCAGCCGACGAATGAGCGTGCTGAATCGTATTACAAATCCAGCGTGCAATAGTCTGCTTGGAAGCAGGATTGCCAACCTTGTTGGAAGCATACAGGACAAACAGAGCTTCCGTTTTCCTAACAAGAGCCGTTCTGGCGACATAAATTTTTAAAGCTCTTACGACATCAAGAGATTTTGGGACTGCCACAGCATCCGTAGCCACATGTACCACAATTGGTTGATTTATGTGAAACGAAGAAACCACCTTCGGCAGAAATTGTTGACGAGTCCTCAATTCCACTCTATCCACATGAAAAATCAAATATGGGCTCTTGTGAGACAAAGCCGCCAATTCTGACACTCGCCTGGCAGACGCCAAGGCCAAAAGCATGACCACTTTCCAAGTGAGACTCTTTAACTCAACCTTTCGCAAAGGTTCACACCAGTGAGACATAAGAAACTGTAACACCACTTAAAGATCCCACGGTGCCACGGGTGGCACAAATGGAGGATGTATATGCAGCACTCCCTTCACGAAAGTCTGAACCTCAGGAAGGGCGGCCAATTCTTTTTGAAAGAAAATAGATAAAGCCGAAATCTGCACTTTGATGGAACCTAATTTCAGGCCTGCATCCACGCCTGCCTGCAAAAAATGAAGGAAACGACCCAAGTGAAATTCCTCCGCAGGAGCTGTTTTGGTTTCACACCACGACACACATTTTCTCCAAATACGGTGATAATGTTTTGCCGTGACCTCCTTTCTAGCCTTAAGGCGAGTAGGGATGACTTCCCCGGGAATACCTTTACGAGCTAGGATTTGGCGTTCAACCTCCACGCCGTCAAACGCAGCCGCGTTAAGTCTGGAAACACGCATGGCCCCTGCAGTAACAGGTCCTCTCTTAGAGGAAGTGGCCAAGGATCTTCTATGAGCAATTCCCGAAGATCCGGATACCAGGCTCTTCATGGCCAATCTGGAACGACGAGTATTGACTGAACCAATGTTCGTCTTATGATCCTCAGCACTCTTGGAATGAGAGGAAGCGGGGGGAGCAAATACACCGACTGAAACACCCACGGAGTTACTGCACTGGCTTGGGGGTCCCTTGACCTGGAACAATAACTCGGAAGCTTCTTGCCTTCATGTCTATTTGAGGGATTCCCCAACGCCTTGTTACTTCTGCAAACACCTCTGGATGAAGGGCCCACTCTCGTGGATGGAGATCGTGTATGCTGAGAAAGTCTGCTTCCCAGTTGTCAACGCCCGGAAGGAAAACTGCTGACAGAGCGCTCAAGTGCTGTTCCGCCCAGCGGAGAACTCTTGTGGCCTCTGCCATTGCTGCCCTGCTCTTTGTTCCACCTTGGCAGTTTACGTACGCCACCGCTGTTATGTTGTCCGACTGGATCAGGACAGGTAGACCTTGAACAAGGGTCTTTGCTTGCAAAAGGCTGTTGTAAATGGCCCTTAACTCCAGAACATTTATGTGGAGACAAGATTCCTGGCTTGACCATTTTCCCTGGAAACTTCTTCCTTGTGTGACTGCACCCCAGCCTTGGAGACTTGCATCTGTGGTCAGCAGGACCCAATCCTGTATTCCGAATCTGCGTCCCTCTAGAAGGTGAGAACTTTGCAGCCACCACAGGAGAGAAATTCTGGTCCTGGAAGATAGACTTATTTTCCGGTGCATGTGCAGGTGAGACCCGGACCATTTGTTCAGCAGATCCCACTGAAACAACCGGGCATGAAACCTGCCAAACGGAATGGCTTCGTAAGCCGCAACCATCTTCCCTAGCACTCGAGTGCATTGATGAATCGACACTCTTGCCGGTTTCAGAATCTCCTTGACCATGGTCTGGATTTCCAGAGCTTTTTCCGCCGGAAGAAACACTCTCCGTAGTTCCGTGTCTAGGATCATGCTCAAGAAGAGTAGCCGAGTTGTCGGAATCAACTGAGACTTTGGCAAATTGAGAATCCAACCATGATGTTGCAGAACCGTCAGGGAGAGTTCCACGCTTCTTAGAAACTGCTCTTTTGATCTTGCCTTTATCAGGAGATCGTCCAAGTACGGGATAATTGTGACACCCTGCTTGCGTAGGAGTACCATCATTTCTGCCATCACCTGGGTGAAGACCATCGGGGGCGTGGAAAGCCCAAACGGCAACGTCTGAAATTGGTAATAACAATCCTGCACTGCAAAACTTAGGAAGGCCTGATGAGGAGGATATATCGGGATGTGTAAGTAGGCATCCTTTATGTCGACTGACGCCATAAAATCCCCCCCTTCTAAGCTGGAGATCACAGCTCGAAGAGATTCCATCTTGAACTTGAAAGTTTTCAAGTATGGATTGAGGGATTTTAGGTTCAGAATCGGTCTGACCGAGCCGTCCGGCTTCAGCACGAACCAGGACAATGACCCTCTGTTGACACAGCTTTTGTATCGCAGCGTTTACTACTTCTCTTTCTGGAAGAGAAACTGGTAAGGCCGATTTGAAAAAGCGGGGGGGGGGGGGGGGCATCTCCCGAAACTCCAGTTTGTACCCTTGGGACACTATGTCTAAGACCCAAGGATCCAGGGCCGTTTGAACCCAGACCTGACTGAAGATTCGGAGACGGCCCCCCACCGGCACGGACTCCCATAGGGGAGCCCCAGCGTTATGCGGTGGACTTGGCAGAGGCGGGGGAGGACTTTTGGTCCTGGGCGCCAGACACAGTAGGCGACCTCTTTCCCCTTCCTCTACCTTTTGAAGCGAGGAAGGATGAACCCCTTCCTTTATTGTATTTATTAGGCCGAAAGGACTGCATCTGAGAATGGGGCGCCTTTTTCTGTTGTGCGGGAACATAAGGAAGAAAAGATGACTTACCCGCAGTAGCAGTAGACACCAGGTCAGCAAGGCCGTCACCAAACAAGACACTACCTTTAAAAGGGAGAGCTTCCATAGCTTTCTTGGAGTCGGCATCAGCATTCCATTGATGAATCCACAGCGCCCTCCTGGCCGAGACCGCCATGGCATTGGCCCTTGATCCCAAGAGGCCAATATCCCTCGCCGCATCCTTTAGGTATTCTGCAGCATCCTTGATATAACCAAGAGTCAAAAGAATGTTATCCCTATCAAGGGTATCCATATCAGAAGCTAAATTATCAGCCCACTTAGCAATAGCACTACTCACCCACGCCGACGCCACAGCAGGCCTGAGTAGTGCACCAGTATTAACGAAAATGGCCTTCAATGTTGTCTCCTGCTTGCGATCCGCCAGATTCTTGAGGGCAGCCGTATCCGGAGACGGAAGCGCCACCTTTTTGGATAGTCGGGACATAGCCTTGTCCACATTGGGAGACGACTCCCATTTCTCCCTGTCATCAGAGGGGAAAGGATATGCCATCAAAATTCTCTTGGGAATCTGCCACCTTTTGTCAGGCGACTCCCAAGCCTTCTCACAAAGAGCATTCACTTCATGAGACGGGGGAAACTTCACCTCAGGCTTTTTCCCTTTAAATAAACAAACCCTCTTATCTGGAACAGGAGACTCTTCAGAAATATGTAAAACATCTTTAATAGCCACAATCATGTACTGAATACTCTTAACCATTTTCGGATGTAAACTGGCCTCATTGAAGTCGACACTGGAATCAGAGTCCGTGTCGGTATCTGTATCCGCCATCTGGGTAAATGAACGTTTTTGTGACCCTGAGGGGGTCTGTACCTGAGACAAAGCGTCCTCCATGGATTTTCTCCATGCTTGTGTCTGAGAATCAGATTTATCTAGCCTCTTAGACAATAATGCCACGTTTGCATTGAATGTACTCGACATATTTACCCACTCAGGAGTTGGCTGTGCCGACAGATTCATTCCCAAATCATTCTCCATGCCCCCAGTAACTTCCTCCGGGGAGGAACACTCAGCCTCAGACATGTCGACACACAGTACCGACACACCCACACTCACACCGGCCAAAAAGGGGGACAGGCCCACAGGGAAGCCTGTAGAGAGACACAGAGGGAGTATGCCAGCCCACACCCCAGCGCCCATAAACTACTAATTAAATAGTATTTGACGACTGCGCTGTAAAACACACATAGATAGCACCAAATTGCCTGTACCTCCCCCCCGTTTTGCTCCCTTGTTACTTGTAAAGTGAGTGGAGGTCCAGGCCAGCGTCTCTGCAGCGGCTGTGAAGAGAGAAAATGGCGCTGGTGAGCTGTGCGGCTAAGCCCTGCCCCTTCCCGGGGCGCTGTAGTCCCGCTTAAATTTTAAATCTTTATACTGACGGGGGTATCGTATTCAGTGCCCGGGCACTGAATATGCAGCCTTTTGCCAGTGGAAACCAACCTCAGTAACTTGCTGCCCAGGGCGCTCCCCCCCAGCGCCCTGCGAGTGCCGTTGGTGTGTGGGAGCATGGAGCGCAGCGCGACCGCTGCGCTGTACCTCCGTTACTGAAGTCTTCTGCCGTCTGACGCCTTCTGTTCTTCTAATACTCCCCCGGCTTCTTTCTTCTGGCTTCTGTGAGGGGGGTGACGGCGCGGCTCCGGGAACAAGCAGCTAGGCGCACCAAGTGATCGAACCCTCTGGAGCTAATGGTGTCCAGTAGCCTAAGAAGCAGAGCCCTTAACTAAGAAGAAGTAGGTCTGACTTCTCTCCCCTCAGTCCCACGATGCAGGGAGCCTGTAGCCAGCAGGTCTCCCTGAAAATAAAAAACCTAACAAAGTCTTTTCCGGAGAAACTCAGTAGAGCTCCCCTAGTGTGTGTCCAGTCACTCCTGGGCACAGAATCTAACTGAGGTCTGGAGGAGGGGCATAGAGGGAGGAGCCAGTTCACACCCAGTCAAAGTCTTTTAGTGTGCCCATGTCTCCTGCGGATCCCGTCTATACCCCACGGTCCTTTTGGAGTCCCCAGCATCCTCTAGGACGTAAGAGAAAAATAATTAAAATACAGAGTTAAATTCTACACATATTTGTATGTACAGATGTGTCTTCATACACTGCGGCTTCTGCCGCATCAAAAAGCTCCTCTTGGGGACAAAACTATTTTACTAGATTACATTGATCGATTTGATGTGAGACATTTGTACATCTGTATGTGAATAAGTCTGAATTCTGTAAACAAAGTGTGTACCCAATACTCGGTATACAACACATCAACTCAAGGCAAGTGTGACTGTTTCCCATAGTAATTTTTGACACTCAACAAGCTATAAATTATTAATTGCAAAGTGACCTTTATTTTCTAGTATGTCAACTTTGTTATTACTCTGTTATTACCATGTGCTTACACCTGCAATACACTGACAACTATTCATATCTCCCTATACTATTCTGAATCCCCAATGTGTGTCACACTTTTACAAATTGCTCATATTGTTGACCTATGTACAGTGCTCCAGATGGCTTGTCTGGTACTTTCATGGGAAGGATGAACAGCTCATGGAACAATTTATTCGTGATAATCTTGTTACTCATTTTCCATATTTCCTTCCAAGCATTGCCTAACTCGCACACAGTAACCTATGTAGTATACCCATCACTGTTCCCTCATCAGATCCCATTGTGGGTAGGATGAAGAATGCATGTATCTGATCATTTTGAAAGCATTGTGTACCTCGCTTTAGTATTCTGCACATGTCATCATATCTGGGCATAAAGACCTATATAAATTTGTTGGTACCCTATCAAGAAACATTGGGGGTCATTCCGAGTTGATCGTAGCTGTGCTAAATTTAGCACAGCTACGATCAGGCACTCAGACATGCGGGGGGACGCCCAGCACAGGGCTAGTCTGTCCCACATGTCAGTGCCCCCCCCCCCTTCACAGAAATGCAAAAGCATCGCACAGTGGCGATGCTTTTGCATTTGAGGAGTAACTCCCGGCCAGCACAGTTCCTGCGGCTGACCGGGAGAACCTCTTCGCTGCCCGGGTCACAATGGCTGCATGTGACGTCACGCAGCCGCCCCAGCTCCCCCCCAAGGTCCGGCCACGCTTGCGTTGGCCGGACCGCGCCCCCTAAATGGCGCCTTAACGCTGCCATCCAGCCCCCTCCCGCCCAGCGACCGCTTCTGCCTGTCAATCAGGCAGAGGCAATCAGTAGGCAACGACGGCCTTCCGGCATGCGCCGGCGCACTGGGGCACATGCACAGTTCTGACCCAATCGCTGCACTGCGATAAATTGCAGCGAGCGATCGGGTCGGAATGACCCCCATTCAGACCTGATCGCAGCAGCAAATTGGTTAGCTAATGTGCAAACCCATGTGCACTACAAAGGGGGCAGATATAACATGTGCAGAGAGAGTTAAATTTGGGTGGGTTATATTGTTTCTGTGCAGGGTAAATATTGGCTCTCTTTATTTTTACACTGCAATTTATATTTTAGTTTGAACACACCCCACCCAAATCTAACTCTCTCTGCAGTGCACATGGTTTTGCCCATTAGCTAACAAATTTGCTGCTGCGATCAGGTCTGAATTAGGCCCATTAACCCATATTTTTCTCTGAAATAATTTGAGACTGCCAAAAATAATTTGCCTCCATCATTTTTTATCAATATTTAATAGAAGTCAGACTTTACATTTGATTTTTGACAGAACATTTAAATGATAAAACAAATGAAAATGGCATGAGCAAAACTGATAGGACCCTTAGGGGTACATTTACTAAGCAGTGATAAGAGCAGAGAAGTGAGACAGTGGAGAAGTTGCCCATGGCAACCAATCAGCACTGAAGTAACATCTATAATTTGCATACTATAAAATTATACAGAGCTGCTGATTGGTTGATGGGGAAATATCTCCACTGGCTCACTTCTCTGCTCTTATCACTGCTTAGTAAATGTACCCCTGAATCTAACATTTTATTGCACTAACTTTAGAGGCAATCACTGAAATCAAGCAATTTCTGTAGAACACAATGCAAAGAATTCAATTATTTTCATGGAGCTATTTAATCGATTGAGCTGTAAACCTGCTACTAACAAATTTCTGCTCGCAACCTCCTGAATTTAACATGGGAGATGCAGTTTACTGCAACTTATTCCTGGCCATTAGTCGCGGTAAGTCAATTGAATAGCATTACTTTCAATGAGATTTCTGCACCTGCCAACAGGTAGTTTGGCTCACTCTTCCTGAGCAAACTGCTCCAGCTGTCTCAGGTCTGATGGGTGTCTTCTCCAGACAGCAAGATTCGCCACTTTCCATACATGTTCAGGACTCTTAAGAATGCCACTTCAAATGAGTCCAATGTTTTGTTCTCATCTATTAAAGGGATGCTTTTAGCTGTGTGTTTTGGGTCATTATCTTGTTGGAATACCCATGACCTGCGACTGAGACAGGGCTTTCTGATACTGGGCAGTATGATTTGCTCCAGAATGCCTTTTTATAATTTCATGGTGCCCTGCACAGATTTAAGGCCTTCGCATGCCAGACATAGCAAAGCAATGTTTTATTGCGTTTTTTCCTTAGAAAGCTTTACTTTTTCATCGTGAACATAGAGCTGACGTGACACGGCAAAAAGCTCCAATTTTGACTCATCTGTCCAAAAGGACATTCTCCCAGAAGCATTGCGTCAATTATGCATTTTGGCAAATCCAGTCTTACGTATCATATTGTTTTTTTTCTTCTTCCGTGGAGCCCACTTTTGCTCAAAAAGTGTCAGATGGTGTGATCAGACAATGATGTACCTTGACCTTGGGGTTCAGCTTGTATCTCTTGGGAGTGGAGATGCTTCAAGCCTTAAAGAGAAAGCTTCTGTCATTCATAGACTGTGCTAGAACAATATGACAGAAGCAAACTGGTTGGAAACTTCTCCACTTTATCTCTCTACAAGGCTTGAGGGAGCAGGGGTGGTGGTGGGGTTGCTGGGCACAGCGCATGTCGAGGGGATTAGGAGTGAGAGGAAGGGCCCAGGCAGCAGCAGTGAGGGGTGCAGCCCAGTGGATAGAGGGGGCACTGGGCTGGGCAGAGGTCTTTTTAGTAATGTTTTTCTATAATTTTCTTTCTGGTCCCCTCATACAATCTTTGGTCCATGTTGAATGAGATGCACGCGATGATACTCTATATCAGAGTGACAATTATTTTTCACTTAAATAGGCTGAATGATCAGAAGATTGGGGACATGTTTTATGCTAATTCAAAAAAGCATAAATTTCATACAACAATATGATCCGATTATTTAATTATTTTTCTTAAGGAGTACGAATGAATCTGTCCAGAACAGGTTCCACGGGATACATTGGGGATATGGTTGAGCGACAGCGGATCTTGCACCAATCGGTCAAAGCTTACTGGCCTCTCAGCATGCAGCGGGCCCGTCCATATATCCCTGCCTCCTGGCTCAGGCAAATCAGTTGTTTTCCAAAGCTTAAGGCAGGAGTATCATGTAGAGCCCTAATCAAGTGAGAAGAACACACATACACACCTTTCCGTACAAGAGGGAAGACGTTAGTGAGTAAAAGGATCCTCAAATCAGGTGCGTCAGGGTGGGATCCCTGTGGACTTAGGAGAAATACCGTTATCAACGGTAAGTTCTTACCATAACGTACTGTATATTTCTCCTGCAGGGTCCACAGTGTATCCACAGGATACATTGGGATGTCCCAAAGCAATTTAGTGGTGAGGACGCTCCTGATTAGACAGGAGAATCCTTCGCCCGAATTCAGCGTCCTGAGAGGCAAAGGTATCTACAGCATAATGTCTAATCAATGTGTTAATGGAAGACCATGTGGCTGCCTTACATATCTGTTCTGCTGAAGCACCACGTTGTGCTACCCATGATGGACCTACCTTACGAGTAGAGTGAGCAGAAACATTATCCGGAACCGGGAGATCAGCCTGAGAATATGCATCTGAAATCGTCATACGAACCCACCTCGCCAGTGTCTGCTTATCAGCAGGCCATCCTCTCTTGTGAAATCCGTAGAGAACAAAGAGAGAATCTGTCTTTCTGACAGCACTTTACGATCTACGTAGATCCTTAAGGCATGGACTACACCCAACGATGCATCTACCACAGAGAGGTCCGGCCCCTGGAAGACTGAGACTACAATTTCTTCGTTAAGATGGAATTTAGACACCACCTTAGGAAGATACCCAGATTTAGTTCTGAGAACTGCTCTATCTGGATAAAAAAAATTAGAATTTACTCACCGGTAATTCTATTTCTCGTAGTCCGTAGTGGATGCTGGGAACTCCGTAAGGACCATGGGGAATAGCGGGCTCCGAAGGAGGCTGGGCACTCTAGAAAGATTTAGGACTACCTGGTGTGCACGGGCTCCTCCCACTATGACCCTCCTCCAAGCCTCAGTTAGGACACCGTGCCCGGACGAGCAGACATAATAAGGAAGGATTTAGAATCCCGGGTAAGACTCTTACCAGCCACACCAATCACACCGTACAACTCGTGATACTATATCCAGTTTGACAGTATGAAAAACAACTGAGCCTCTCAACAGATGGCTCAACAATAACCCTTTAGTTAACAATAACTATTTACAAGTATTGCAGACAATCCGCACTTGGGATGGGCGCCCAGCATCCACTACGGACTACGAGAAATAGAATTACCGGTGAGTAAATTCTTATTTTCTCTAACGTCCTAGTGGATGCTGGGAACTCCGTAAGGACCATGGGGATTATACCAAAGCTCCCAAACGGGCGGGAGAGTGCGGATGACTCTGTAGCACCGAATGAGAGAACTCCAGGTCCTCCTCAGCCAGGGTATCACATTTGTAGAATTTTGCAAATGTGTTTGCCCCTGACCAAGTAGCTGCTCGGCAAAGTTGTAAAGCCGAGACGCCTCGGGCAGCCGCCCAAGATGAGCCCACCTTCCTTGTGGAATGGGCATTTACAGATTTTGGCTGTGGCATGCCTGCCACAGAATGTGCAAGCTGAATTGTACTACAAATCCAGCGAGCAATAGACTGCTTAGAAGCAGGAGCACCCAGCTTGTTGGGTGCATACAGGATAAACAGCGAGTCAGATTTTCTGACTCCAGCCGTCCTGGAAACATATATTTTCAGGGCCCTGACAACGTCTAGCAACTTGGAGTCCTCCAAATCCTTAGTAGCCGCAGGCACCACAATAGGCTGGTTCAGGTGAAACGCTGACACCACCTTAGGGAGAAACTGGGGACGAGTCCTCAATTCTGCCCTATCCATATGGAAAATCAGATAAGGGCTTTTACATGATAAAGCCGCCAATTCTGACACTCGCCTGGCTGAAGCCAAGGCCAATAACATGACCACTTTCCACGTGAGATATTTCAGATCCACGGTTTTTAGTGGCTCAAACCAATGTGATTTTAAGAAACTCAACATCACGTTGAGATCCCAAGGTGCCACAGGAGGCACAAATGGCGGCTGAATATGCAGCACTCCTTTCACAAATGTCTGAACTTCAGGTACTGAAGCTAGTTCTTTTTGAAAGAAAATCGACAGAGCCGAGATCTGTACTTTAATGGAGCCTAGTTTTAGGCCCATATTCACTCCTGCTTGCAAGGAATGCAGAAATCGACCTAGTTGAAATTCCTCTGTTGGGGCCTTTTTGGCCTCGCACCATGCAACATATTTCCGCCATATGCGGTGATAATGCTTTGCCGTAACATCTTTCCTGGCCTTAATAAGCGTAGGAATGACTTCTTCCGGAATACCCTTTTCCTTTAGGATCCGGTGTTCAACCGCCATGCCGTCAAACGCAGCCGCGGTAAGTCTTGGAACAGACAGGGCCCCTGTTGTAGCAGGTCCTGTCTGAGCGGTAGAGGCCACGGGTCCTCTGAGAGCATCTCTTGAAGTTCCGGGTACCACGCTCGTCTTGGCCAATCCGGAACCACGAGAATGGTGTTTACTCCTCGCTTTCTTATTATTCTCAATACCTTTGGTATGAGAGGCAGAGGAGGGAACACATAAACCGACTGGTACACCCACGGTGTCACTAGAGCGTCCACAGCTATCGCCTGAGGGTCCCTTGACCTGGCGCAATATCTTTTTAACTTTTTGTTGAGGCGGGACGCCATCATGTCCACCTGTGGTTTTTCCCAACGGTTTACCAGCATCTGGAAGACTTCTGGATGAAGTCCCCACTCTCCCGGGTGGAGGTCGTGTCTGCTGAGGAAGTCTGCTTCCCAGTTGTCCACTCCCGGAATGAACACTGCTGACAGTGCTAGTACATGATTCTCCGCCCATCGGAGAATTCTTGTGGCTTCCGCCATCGCCATCCTGCTTCTTGTGCCGCCCTGTCGATTTACATGGGCGACTGCCGTGATGTTGTCTGACTGGATCAGCACCGGCTGGTGTAGGAGCAGGGATTTTGCTTGACTTAGGGCATTGTAGATGGCCCTTAGTTCCAGAATATTTATGTGAAGGGAAGTCTCCTGACTCGACCATAGTCCTTGGAAGTTTCTTCCCTGTGTGACTGCCCCCCAGCCTCGAAGGCTGGCATCCGTGGTCACCAGGACCCAGTCCTGTATGCCGAACCTGCGGCCCTCTAGAAGATGGGCACTCTGCAGCCACCACAGTAGCGACACCCTGGTTCTTGGAGACAGGGTTATCAAGCGATGCATCTGAAGATGCGATCCGGACCACTGGTCCAACAGGTCCCACTGAAAGATTCTGGCATGGAACCTGCCGAAGGGAATTGCTTCGTAAGAAGCCACCATCTTTCCCAGGACCCGCGTGCAGCGATGCACTGATACCTGTTTTGGTTTCAGGAGGTCTCTGACTAGAGATGACAACTCCCTGGCTTTCTCCTCCGGGAGAAACACTTTTTTCTGGACTGTATCCAGAATCATACCCAGGAACAGTAGTCGTGTCGTCGGAACCAGCTGTGACTTTGGGATATTCAGAATCCAGCCGTGCTGGTGCAGCACCTCCTGAGATAGTGCTACTCCCACCAACAACTGTTCCTTGGACCTCGCTTTTATTAGGAGATCGTCCAAGTACGGGATAATTAAAACTCCCTTTTTTCGAAGGAGTATCATCATTTCCGCCATCACCTTGGTAAATACCCTCGGTGCCGTGGACAGTCCAAACGGCAGCGTCTGGAATTGGTAATGGCAATCCTGTACCACAAATCTGAGGTACTCCTGGTGAGGATGGTAAATGGGGACATGCAAGTAAGCATCCTTGATGTCCAGGGATACCACGTAATCCCCCTCGTCCAGGCTCGCAATAACCGCCCTGAGCGATTCCATCTTGAACTTGAATTTTTTTATGTATGTGTTCAAGGATTTCAAATTTAAAATGGGTCTCACCGAACCGTCCGGTTTCGGTACCACAAATAGTGTGGAATAGTAACCCCGGCCTTGTTGAAGTAGGGGTACCTTGATTATCACCTGCTGGGAATACAGCTTGTGAATTGCCGCTAGCACCGCCTCCCTGTCTGAGGGAGCAATCGGCAAGGCAGATTTTAGGAACCGGTGGGGTGGAGACGCCTCGAATTCCAGTTTGTACCCCTGAGATACTATTTGAAGGATCCAGGGATCCACCTGTGAGCGAGCCCACTGATCGCTGAAATTCTTGAGGCGGCCCCCCACTGTACCTGGCTCCGCCTGTGGAGCCCCAACGTCATGCGGCGGACTTGGAAGAAGAAGCGGGGGAGGACTTTTGCTCCTGGGAACCTGCTGTTTGTTGCAGTCTTCTTCCCCTACCTCTGCCTCTGGACAGAAAGGACCCGCCTTTTCCACGCCTGTTTTTCTGGGTCCGAAAGGACTGAACCTGATAAAACGGCGCCTTCTTAGGCTGTGAGGGGACATGGGGTAAAAATGCTGACTTCCCAGACGTTGCTGTGGAAACTAGGTCCGAGAGACCATCCCCAAATAATTCCTCACCCTTATATGGTAACACTTCCATGTGCTTTTTTGAATCTGCATCTCCTGTCCACTGGCGAGTCCATAAGCCTCTCCTAGCAGAAATGGACAATGCACTTACTTTAGATGCCAATCGGCAGATTTCCCTTTGTGCATCTCTCATATATAAGACTGAGTCTTTTATATGGTGTATGGTTAACAGGATCGTGTCTCTGTCTAATGTGTCAATATTTTCTGACAGTTTATCTGACCACGCAGCGGCAGCACTGCACATCCAAGCTGACGCAATAGCTGGCCTAAGTATAATGCCTGTGTGTGTATATACAGACTTCAGGATCGCCTCCTGCTTTCTATCAGCAGGTTCCTTGAGGGCGGCCGTATCCGGAGACGGTAGTGCCACCTTTTTAGACAAACGTGTGAGCGCTTTATCCACTCTAGGGGGTGTTTCCCAACGTGACCTATCCTCTGGCGGGAAAGGGAACGCCATTAGTACCTTCTTAGGAATTACCAATTTTTTATCAGGGAAAGCCCACGCTTCTTCACACACTTCATTTAATTCATCTGATGGGGGAAAAACTACGGGTAGTTTTTTCTCTCCAAACATAATACCCCTTTTAGTGGTACCAGTAGTTATATCAGAAATGTTTAACACCTCTTTCATTGCCTCAATCATACAGTGAATGGCCTTAGTGGGCATCAGGTTTGACTCATCGTCGTCGACACTGGTGTCAGTATCCGTGTCGACATCTGGGTCTGCTTGAGGTAGCGGGCGTTTTAGAGCCCCTGACGACCCATGCGACGCCTGGGCAGGCACGAGCTGAGAAGTCGGCTGTCCCACATTTGGCATGTCGTCGATTTTCTTATATAAGGAGTCTATACGTGCACTCATTACTTTCCATAAGCCCATCCACTCAGGTGTCTGCCCCGCAGGGGGTGACATCCCTTCTAAAGGCATCTGCTCCGCCTCCACATCATTATCCTCATCAAACATGTCGACACAGCCGTACCGACACACCGCACACACGCAAGGAATGCTCCGAATGAGGACAGGACCCACAAAAGCCCTTTGGGGGGACAGAGTGAGAGTATGCCAGCACACACCAGAGCGCTATATAATGCAGGGACTAACTAAGTTATGTCCCCTATAGCTGCTTTTTATATTATATATGTATTGCGCCCAAATTTAGTGCCCCCCCTCTCTGTTTTTACCCTGTTCTGAAGTGTAGACTGCAGGGGAGAGCCAGGGAGCTTCCTTCCAGCGGATCTGTGAAGGAGAAATGGCGCCAGTGTGTCTGAGGGAGATAGCTCCGCCCCTTTTCCGCGGCCTATTCTCCCGCTTTTTTCTGGATTCTGGCAGGAGAATTTACCACATATATAGCCTCTAGGGCTATATATTGTGGTATTTTTGCCAGCCAAGGTGTTTTTATTGCAGCTCAGGGCGCCCCCCCCCAAGCGCCCTGCACCCTCAGTGACCGGAGTGTGAAGTGTGCATGAGGAGCAATGGCGCACAGCTGCAGTGCTGTGCGCTACCTTGGTGAAGACTGATGTCTTCTGCCGCCGATTTTCCGGACCTCTTCTTGCTTCTGGCTCTGTAAGGGGGACGGCGGCGCGGCTCCGGGACCGAACACCAAGGACTGGGCCTGCGGTCGATCCCTCTGGAGCTAATGGTGTCCAGTAGCCTAAGAAGCCCAATCCGGCTGCAAGCAGGCGAGTTCGCTTCTTCTCCCCTTAGTCCCTCGCTGCAGTGAGCCTGTTGCCAGCAGGTCTCACTGAAAATAAAAAACCTAAAATTATACTTTCTTTCTAAGGGCTCAGGAGAGCCCCTAGTGTGCATCCAACCTCGGCCGGGCACGAAATCTAACTGAGGCTTGGAGGAGGGTCATAGTGGGAGGAGCCAGTGCACACCAGGTAGTCCTAAATCTTTCTAGAGTGCCCAGCCTCCTTCGGAGCCCGCTATTCCCCATGGTCCTTACGGAGTTCCCAGCATCCACTAGGACGTTAGAGAAATCAGAAATGGAGGGCAACATAACAATGCGCCTATATCTGAAACTCTTCTAGCCATTATCTCCCGCACTGATTATTGTAATAGTCTCCTTACTGGTCTTCCCAAACATAGGCTCTCACCACTACAATCCATTTTAAATGCAGCTGCGAGCTAATCTTCCTCGCTAGATGTTCATCGTCTGCAGATCGCTCTGTCAGTCCCTCCATTGGTTTTCAGTATTCTACCATATTAAATATAAAATACTTTTACTGACATACAAGGCTATTTACCAAACTGCACCAACATACATCTCTTCACTCATCTCAAAATATCTCCCTACCCAACCTCTCCGCACTGCACAAGATCTGTCTCTCTCATCCACACGCATTACTTGTTCACACTCAAAATTACAGGAATTTATCCGGGCTTCACCCACTCTGCGGAATGCCCTCCCACGCACAATAAGATTCGCCTCTTGTTTCCAAACCTTTAAACATTCCCTGAAAACTCACCTCTTCAGACAAAGACTATCAAATTCCAGACCCACCCACATAACAGTCAGTGCTTCCCTATCTAATTACATCCTCTCAGTACAGTACACATAACATCACATATCTTGTCTTTCTTTACTCTCACACTCTCCTGACACTTGACCAACATTGTGGAGTGATACAACCCATTAAGAACCTAGCAATCTGGTGGACCATTATGCAATAGGTAGCGTCTATTGGCCCTCATTCCGAGTTGTTCGCAGCGGTTCATCGCATCGCAAACGGCGGAAACCCGCAAACTGCGCATGCGCGGGTGCTGAACAGCGCGTGCGCAAAGGCAGAAAAACGACGCCTGTGCAAAATTACTAACAGAAATTTCTCTCTTACTACACCACCGAAAACAGGGAGTGACGAAGGCGTGACAGAGGCGCGGCTTCGCAATCTGACGACATGGGCGTGAAAGTGGGCATCTAGTGTGGGAGTATGCAACCAGCAGTAGGCGTGTTTTGAGCAGAAATGCGTTTCCGATGGTAAACTTAACACAACAAATGATCGCTATCTTGACGCAGCATAGGAGTAGGTCTGCAGTTACTCTGCATTTGCGAAGTACTGTTACAAGTGTGTATGCAATAATTAGCAGTTAATTTGAGAGCCCATTCATCTGTTGTCCAATTACTTCCTATACACTGCTCTGCTGAAATACTGCAAACAGCAATTGTGTGGACACATTACATGTTTATTGTTAGCACCTATAAATCTGACACGCTGCCAAATAAGGCATGAATTGTTTTAGTTATTAACTAAACATTGATGTTAAATGCATGTTTTAATTTTGTCTTAAATACTACCAAATGCAAACAAGTGGAATTAACCAAACTTCAAAACTACATCAGCAACATCTAAACTACATAAAAATATTCCTTTGTATATCACAAATATCATGAGCAACATAATGCAGCATACACTTTTTTTTTTTATAAAAATGTTTAACTTTGGTTCGAATATCTGACAATGTTTAATATTATGTCATGTTGCCCCTAGTAACCCAAGAACCTAGTTGTAAATACTATTTTAATATGGCCAGTAAAGTGTTGTGCAAGGCATACCTGTTGCATTTTGAAAGATGCAATGTTTGTATGAATTATCGGATTGTTCCCTTGTTCCACAAGTGTCTATATGCCATGCTAAACTTTACTGGGCTAAGTTTTACATAATGCATTAACTTTAATAAAGTACACAAACATAATTGTTTTAAATATTTTTTTACTGCAAAAATATATTCATTGGTCCAAACAACATGGCTACAGGTGAGCATCACAGGCAAAGATGGACATAGCAGCAAGCAGATGCCACTGACACAAATCACATAGCAGAACTCAGTACTAGGGAAACTCCATCTTCTGACAAAATAATAATTTTAATGTTAATAAATAATATGGTGTGAACACCCAGCCAGACATATTTTTTGGGGGAACTGAGTTATATTCTGGAGCCAACACACAAACACAACAATACACAGCACGCTAGGAAGAGGAAGATGGCTCTGGTGTACAGGAAAAAAAGCTCACAGGCTACAATATACCAAAACAGAAATATATCTTTTCACTAAGAGGGAGTTTGCCATTCTGGCCACACAAGCCAACACAAAAAATACATCGAGCCAACATGAAAAACATGGGTGCTGCCCATCTGGATAGACATCACTTTCTCTCTTTTTTCCCCGCCTGATGATGTTCTTCCTGGCTTGGTCTGCGAAGCGACCTTCGAGGGCCCTGCCTAGTGGGATGTTCTTCCTGGGCAGAGGGAGGGGAGGGAGCAGATGTGGCTGGCTCTCTGCCACTGTGGGCAAGGGAGACAGCGATGTCCTGGAGCCCTTGCAAGATGGAATTTGCAACGTCTTTGAAGGAGGAGGCGAGTTGCTCTTGGCCCTGCCTGATCTCTGCCAGACCTTGGCAGAGTTGAGCTACACCTTGCTCCACACTGGTTCTGTGCTCAGTGAGCCGGACAGGTATCTGGCTAACCTCCCGGATCATCCTGTCTTGAAACGCATTCAGGCTCTCACCATACCTTGCTATTTCAGACAGGATGGCCAGGATAGCAGAGGGTTGGGTGGGGGGTCCAGTTGGAATCTGGATTGGTGGGATTTGTGGTCCCACAGTGCCAGAGTCACTAGGTCCCTCCACCTCAGCCTCAGCCACATAACCCTCCTCTGACTCTACCTGCTCACCCACCTGTGCTGTGTTATGTTCAAAGGAAATAGAAGAATGAGTGGAAAAAGATTTTTACAATTAAACATGAGACTTTTTGTACCACTTAATTAGTTGTTTATGAATATGTGTATAAACTTACCTGGCAAGTCATGTGCCGTCAGTATTTCAGGCATGTCCGTGTCCATATGTGACGCCCCTACCCCCTCCTCGTAACTGACACAGTCCATCGCCATCTCCTCAAGTTCTGTGTACTCCACAGTGGCAGCTGGCCCTCCCCCAGTTGCCCTCGAGGCATTCCACTCCGCAGACCTCATGCCCTTCAGGCGGGATTTGAAGTCGGCCCAACTACATATGTGGGGTAAAATAGGGGCAAGGTAGAGTAAAATAATGAATACCTGCTTTAATATATAGTACACGTTATGCATTTGGTTGCTATAGGCAACATCACATCTAACTAACTTTTTAAGAATACTTGGCACAGATAATGGACTGGCAATATACACTTACCGTCTTCGAACTTCCTGTGATGTTCGGACTATTGAGCCGACTTCATTAACAGAATCAGTGATGTCCCTCCAGATTCTATCTTTGGTAGCAGCACCCATGTTTTTTGGTCCTCTATGTATTTTTGACATGGCCTGTGTGACCAAAACACGCAACTCCCTCTTAGTGAATGCGGGCTGCCTTTTTTTTCTCTTTGAAGTAGCCTGTGAGCTTTGGTCCTGTTCCTCCTCACCATCTTCCTCTTCACTAGCTGCTTGTGTAGTTTGTGTTTGTGCGGCTAATGCAGAATCTCCCTCAGTTACCCCAGTATGTGTGTCTGGCAGGGTATCCTCTCCTAACTGCTGGGTATCAGAAGTTGGAATGTCTCTAGTACTGGGTCCTGCTACTTCAAAATCCGCCTCTGCGGATTCCATCATCTGCCTACGTAATGCTAGGCGCCTTTGTGTCAATGCAGACATCTGCTGCTGCACGCGGTCCATCTCTGCTGCCAACTGCTCACGAGTAGCCATGTTGCTAGTGGCACGTCTGTTCGCACAGGTGTGTAGCTATTTGTAGCTGCGTGTCCATTGCAGTAATTCACACAGGTGTAAATTATGCTAATTCTGTGACTAATTGTACTGCTTATTTAACAGTTATTTAACAGCCTGTGTGAGTGGGTGTATGATGCCAGAAGCAGCTTTGTGCTCTTTCAGAGAAGGTGGTCGTGTTTGCTTCAACTGTGCTGAGTGAGTTTTATTTTCAGTATATTGCAGACAAATGGGCGTTTGTTAGCTTAAAAATGTATAAATGTTGTGTTGCGTAGTGCGTATTTTTTGCTAAGTTTCTTTTGTTAGTATTACTAAATTAGGCAATTACCAAACCAAGTATGTATGGGTGTGCAATGGAAGTTTCTACTTTTTAAAACAGGGTATAACTATTTTGGTGGATAACTGTTTGACATATAAATGGATTCTTATGGCATATGTTAGATTTTTGTTACCTGTACTTTACAGTGTGTCTGTTCTATTGTTCACACTGGATACTTTATTTATTATAGTCCTTTTCTGTCTCTTGTAGGTGTCTCTGTGATTATTAATTTCCATACATTTTGTAGGCCAAGTCGCCATTTTTCATTTTATTTTCAAACCCCAATTGGCTGCCTTAATATATTGAGCAGGTAAGTAGCCTATCTCAGTGTGTCCTGCTGTTTGTTGCAAGTGTCTATCTGATCTCTTAGACTCCTTTTCTGTCTCTTGTAGGTGTCTTATTTTTTAGATTTAAAAGCATTTACTTTTGACAAGTTATGGCTGATTTTTGCAGTATTTGCAAATAAAGGTCACCCGTTTTATTGTTGCATATGTGTTTTGTGTTTTTTTCTATTTTGTTTTGTATTTGTTTTCATAAAATGAGTCAAACTTATTTTCAATACTATATCTTGTTGCATTCATTAAATGGGTAGTGTTGTTTTGCATTTTTGATTTTTAATTTGTGATGTGAACCTATGTTGTGGAGAATTAGCTAATTTTTTAAATTGTGAAGGTTTTTTTTTTTCCCCGGATCCTAATGAAATTTATAAGAAATGGAGTACGCACAAGCAGTAAGTTAACACCCATACACTTTTATTTTGAATATGGATGACAATGTTTTTTTAACGTTTGATTTTTGGTGTCATGATTCTTACCTTCTTTTTAAGTTGGTGATGTCTATCCATGTTGGTGCGGAAGCACTCCCACCCCAACCCACAGAACCACTCTCACCCCAACCGCCGCAAGCCCTCTAACACCAACCGGCTCCTCATCATCCAAGGCAACGGAGGCGTGCTAGGCCACCAATTTTCCGTACCCGTGTCCTTCTTTTTGGGATGCCTGATGATGTAGTGTTGCGTAGATACAGACTGCCACCTCTTCTAATCCTAGACACTCTCTCCATAATAGAGAGTGATCTAGAACAATCCATTAGGTATCCTACAGCAATACCAGCATTGACACAATTCCTTGCTGTGTTACATTTTGTGGCCACTGGTTCATACCAGCATGTTGTGGGAGATCTGGTTGGCATGTCGCAGGGCCAGTTCAGTAAGGTCCTGCGGCGTGTCAGCCAGGCTTTCCTTAAGAGAGTGAAGCAATTTATTTCTATGCCTTTGGATGTTGGTGCCCTGGATGTGGTGAAGCGGCAATTTGAGGAAGGTGGTAGTCGCTTCCCACACGTTATTGGGGTTGTGGATGGCACACATGTAGCTATTGTACCACCAAGACATAATGAAGAAATTTTTCGAAACAGGAAACTGTTTCATTCTCTGAATGTAATGGTTTTTTGTGGGCCATCCCTCCAGATCCTGTCCCTGAATGCTAAGTTCCCTGGGAACTCCCATGATGCCCATGTCATTAGACAATCAGGGATATGGCAGAGATTAAGATCGATGGAAGGACAAGACATGTGGTTATTGGGTGAGTAATGTTGCATATGTGTTTAAAATTTTTATTTTTTTATTTTTAATTATTAAAATATAAATTTGCTATTTTATTCTCATCAAACAGGAGACCGTGGATATCCTTGCACCCCCTGGCTCATGACTCCTTACAGTAAGCCCAGGCCAGGACCACAGACGGCATTTAACTCTGCGCTTACTGCCACTAGACAGCTGGTGGAGGGCACGATTGGCGTCCTTAAAGGGCGCTTTCGTGTGCTCCACCGCACTGGTGGTGACATCATGTATTCGCCGGAGATGGTAAGTAAAATTGTGGTCCTGTGCGCTATCCTACATAACATCGCTGTAAGGAGTCGCGTTGAGCTTCCTCAAACAGAGGAATTGCCTGATGAGGAGCCAGGGGTTGGGCGGACAGTCGGTGGGGGGAGTGTTTCCCGGAGGGGAAACGAAATAAGGGCACGCATTGTGCGAGATTATTTCAGGTATAGTGATTTTTTACATATTTTAAAAATATTTCCCAAAGTCACTGTATGTTTATGTTCAGTTTGCTCTGATGTCATTTAGGTAGCTATTGAAAGTTCATAGTGTAATTGTTTTGGTGTGTGTGTCTATATTATTCGTTGTTTATGTTAAAAATCTTACATATTAACCTTACAATGTATTATGAAACAATCTGCTGGGTTTTTTTTAATTATATTTACTTTGCATAATTGGTTTAATAACTGTTTGATTATTTTTTTTTTTTTTTGTGCTTCTGTTTTCATTACAAAATACACAACATATGATCCTAAATGATGTAAACTTTGTGACTTTGTGCAGCTGATTGTTCTTGTCAAATGTGGTGAGTACACAGATTGTAACAATTACTTTTCTAAAAATGTGTGTGTATGTGAGTGTGTGTGTGTGTATGTATGTATGTGAGTGTGTATGCGAGTGAGTGTGTGTGTGTGTGTATGTATGTGTAATTGTGAGTGTACGCATTTTTTTGGATGTTCTTCCGCGGCTGCGAATGTCCACTATAGCGAACTACCCCCGCTGTCCTTCACAGCAATGCACAAATCAATAAAGTTTATGCAATGCACACATCAATAAAGTTTATCAGATGACACCATAAATCTACCACCAATCACCTGCCACCACACACTATAAATATAAGCCCATATATGGAAAACGCCATTGCCATCATGCGCGCAGCAGCTTTCACACAACGCGAGCTGCGCGTCTTGGTACCCAAATAGGGTAAAGCGCGAGGCCTACGCGGAGGTCTGCCGCCTATTGCGAACCCGCGTCCGAAGCAGAAGGGGCATCATCCAGCTCGAGAGGTGCTGGAGTGACCTCCGCCGACGCACGCCGGACCTGTTGGCGGAACTCCGCCAACAAATCCGAAATAGACGTCGTCGCAGTAAGTTTCAGATTAATTACATAACACTGAGATTATTAGCATAAACTTTGCAAAATTACAATTAGTGATAGTGTGAAAATTTGCACACTGACAATGAACTATTGTAGACTAAACATGACACAGTGTGTGTGGTTAGGGCAAGCAGTACTGACTGTGTAGCAAGGGGCTTCTGAAAATGTGAATGTTGTTGTCCACAGTTGCTACACAGCCTGACAACTGAACCCAATAACTTGCTCAGTGGGTTTAATTTTATAAGGTGGGAGGATTTTAGAACTGGTGATGTTGCCTATATCAAACAATCAGATTCTATATAATATCTGATAGAAGCAGCTTAATAAATGTTACGTATAATCTGATTGGTTGCTATGGGCAACATCACCAGTTTTAACATTAAAAAAACTTATTAATGTTACCCCTGTCTCTTTAACATGGGACAGAACAGAGTAATAGGAATATGCTGATGTTATAAATTTGTATGCTACAACCTAAATATTACATATGTCATTCTAGGGCGAGCACAACTGCAAGCTGCTGCTGCTGCTGGGAGCCCACACCAGTCCCCTTCTGTCGGCCCCCCCCCCCCTCTCCTTCCCAGTCCCCTTCTCAGGCCTCCTCCCCTTCTGTTGCCCCATTCCCCTCTTCTTACCAGGCCCCCTCCCCAGCCCACTCCCCCTCTCCGGCCCCCTCCCCCTCTCCGGCCACCTCCCCCTCTTCAGCCCACTCCCCCTCTCCGGCCACCTCCCCCTCTCCAGCCCACTCCCCCTCTCCGGCCACCTCCCCCTCTCCAGCCCACTCACCCTCTCTTTCCCAATCCCCCTCTCCCGCCCACTCACCCTCTCTTTCCCAATCCCCCTCTCCGGCCCAATACCCCTCTTTCCCAATTCCCCTCTCTGCCCCCCTCCCCCTCTGTGTCCCAAACCACCTCTCCACCACCCTCACCCTATCAATCTCAACCACCCTCTGTAAGGTCCTCCCCCTTCCATCCTCTTTCACAAATCGTCCCTCCTTCCCCCATCCTGCCTCCTTCCCCCATCCAGCCAACCTCACCCATCCAGTCTCCATCCCCCAGCTAGCCACCTTCGCCGCCATCAGAATGGGCAGCAGAGGCCCCGGAGCCACTTGAGGGAGGTGGGCAAGTGGCAGAGGAGAGTAAGTTCACACACATTGTTTTTATTTTTAAAAAAGTATTTTACGACACATTCAAATAAATGCAGTGTTGTACTGTGGCCAATCTTTTGTCAAGGTTAAATGCTTGTCTTCTTCATCATGGTATGGATGATGCATTTACATTTGTGTGAGGAACATTATATGTACAGTGTCTACATCTGCAATGTTGAGGATGCCCACTCTGGGTCGCCAATCACTATGTCGACAGGTTTGCCTGCACAACAGGGTTTGTATGTGAAACATTATATGCCAAACATTTAGACCTGAGTGGTACTTTTTGTGTGGTTTTACTTTTACAATTGTGCCTGGTTATTGCAATATTTGCACATTAAAGTCGCAGGAGTCACTTTGTTAGGCAGGCTAAGGACACAGTGATTTGTGTTGTTAAAGTTACACTCCTACTATTTAGGCATTTTACTTTTTGAAAGCTGTTAGACCTTATGTTGTAAGGCAGGCTTTCATGGAGGGTGGGCATGCTAGGATATGTGGTCCTTCTGAAGATGTGGATATGCAGTGTGATGATGCAAGACTAAAAACAACAAAGAAAAGACTGCTTCGCTCCAGATGTGAATGAATCCCTGCATGAGGCTACATTTACTAAGATGGTATTACTATTTAAGTTGGGATGTTGCCCATAGCAACCAAGCAGATCATACTTTTATTTTATTTTGCACCTTCTACAAGATATGTTGAATTTGATTGGTTGCTATGGGTAACGTCCCATCTAAAATATAACTCCCATATTACTGTATGTACCCCATGGTGTTGTACACTTTGCTTAAAAAAAAAAAAAAACCTTGCTGAGCAGGCTTGTGTGTTGGTCTGCTAATGTTTTCTCATTAAAACATCCATGATGTAGTTACTTGGCCATTAAAGCAGGCCTGCCAAAACTGCGGACCTCCAGCTGTTGAGAAACTACACATCCCAGCATGGCCAGACACAGCTTTTGCATTCTCTGACAGCAAAACTGGGTCAAGGCATGCTGGTATATGTATTTTCGAAACAGCTGGAGGGCCGCAGTTTGGACATGCCTGCATTAAAGTGTGCTTTGTGCCTTGTTTGTATAATAGGTAATGTGAGGAAGTTAGTAATGTTTATTTTGGCTCTTAATTTCAGATGTTGCGGTTGGAGATCCCACAAGTTTTGCTGGAATTCTGGCCAGCATGCGCCAGCAACTACAACATTTAATTGAAAATGTTAACATGCTGGAAAAATTTGCATAAAAAAAAATACAAATTTCTATGTTAAAAAAAAAAATATTTACCAAAAAAAAACAAAAAAAAATAATTTTTTAGTTTCAAGTTAAGCGGGTGTTGTGTTTATTTATGCAATAAAGGAACTGCAGATTGGCTAGCAGAAATTGGTTAGCTTAAACATTTCAGACATCTAACTTAAGAATGTTATTTTAAAATTAAAACCGAAAAATATAACTCAAAATAGTTAGGAGCTTATTGCTTTAAAAAACATGTTAACACATTTATTCACACACTACACCTCTACACAAAATAATTTAAACATAAAAACCAGCCACATTTACCACATCTGTATTTTATTTTACTTTTTTTTTAATGTTGATGGCCAATTATGCCTACAAAGTGTTCTTCAGGTATTCTTTGAAGACTTAATTGGTCATGACCATTAACATTCATTACACTAATTGGATTCGTAATTGAGGAAGGCTTGTGGAGCCTTATTTAACTTAAAATTAAAAAAAACCCATTTCTGTGCGTCTTTTAGCAAAAGCGTGTGCAATTTTAAGAAGAATGTGTAAATCTACTAAAAGTTAGTATTTTTACGATGAGGTTTGTGTTAATGCGATGGGTTCGCATTAGTGCGATGTCATTTGGCATACGCCCACTTTGTGTAATACTGCGGACGAATTAGCAAAAATACGTTGGAGGCGGATATTCGCTATTTTGCAACATGTTCGCAATTTTGCGCATACCTTGTGCGAACGAAAGAAATAGCGAACAACTCGGAATGACCATCATTGTTGTGTATCAATGCCTATTTCCCCATAGATTGTAAACTTGCGAGCAGGACCTTCCTACCTCTTGGCCTGTCTGTTTTTACCCAGTTTTGTTCTATTAGTGTTGTTCTAATTGTAAAGCGCAACGGAATATGCTGCACTATATAAGAAACTGTTAATAAATAAATAAATAAGCCATGGACAGTAGAAAGAGAACTTTACCTGTCACCCATTTAGAATCCACTCTTTTAAGTGGTTCAAATGGGGCAACTTGAAGGGCCTTTACAAATAAACTTAGGTCCCAAGGCACTGTAGGAGGAACAAACGGAGGTTGAATGCACAGCATTCCCTGGAAAAAAGTGCACACATCCTGTAGGTTGGCAATTTTCTTTTGGAACCATACAGTTAGTGCTGACACTTGCACTATCAAGGAAGCCACCCTTAAATCTTTATCCATTCCTGCCTCTATTGTCTGTTGAAGATGACACAGAAGCAATTCCTGAGACTGTGCCAGGATTAAAAGATTGTTGAGGTATGGAAATATTCTTATCCCCTGCTGGCGGAGATAAGCTGCCATAACCACCATCATTTTGGTAAATACTCTGGAGGCTGTGGCCAACCCGAATGGCAGAGCCTGAAACTGAAAATGCTGTTGGAGGATAGCGAACCAGACATAGTGCTGATGGGACAGAGTTACAGGAACGTGTAGGTAAACATCCTGTATATCCAGGGACACCATAAAATCCCCTGGCTCCATAACCAAAATTACGGAATGTAAAGTTTCCATATGAAACAGAGATACCCAAATGTACTTGTTCTGCATTTTTAGATCGAGTATGGGCCGTAACGACCCGTTCGGCTTCTGGACTAAAAACAGGTTGGAGTAGAAACCCTGTCCTCGTTGTGCAGGACGAACCAGAATGATTACTCCTGACTGAAGCAATTTCTGAACTGCCTCTTGCAAAAGCCCTGGCCCCCGTCACTACCAAAGACGGGCTGGTACAAAAAACCTTTGAGGAGGGTTTTTCCTGAAAGAAAACGCATAACAGTGAGATACCGCTTCTTGCACCCAGGCATCCGTGGTAGACTGCTGCCAGATTTGTGCAAAATGAAGAAATCGGCCTCCCACGCTGGGGTCCCCCAGGTGGAGGCCCGCACAATCAGGCTGATGGCTTATCTTCTGTTTTAGAAGCCGGTCCTCTGGTTGCCCAATGCTTTTTAGTCTTACCAGACCGGATATACTGGGACTGTTTACTATCACCCCCTTTTCTTTTGCTTTTCCTTGAGACCGAAAAGCTGGAATTTTAGATACTGGTTAACTCTTAACCAAAGAGAATGTCTCCAGTAAAAGGTAACGAATCCAAAACTTTCTTGGATTCTGAATCAGCTTTCCAGGTGTGTAGCCAAACTGCTCTGTGAGCGGCTACTTTTGAGGCTGATGCTTGAGAGGCAACAGTACCCATATCTAAGGCTGCTTCTTCCAAGAATATTGCAGGCTGTTTGATATGTGGCACATGCTCGTCCCTTCCAACTGGATCTCCTGGACAAATGGTCGGGATCTCATCTGCACATGCACCAGAGGATACGTCTATCGCCGAAGGCCAGGATTTTGCTTCTCTGGTGGCTGCAAATACCCCACCTTCTGGAGGGCCGCAGGTTCGGAATTCAGAACTGGATCCTTCTGAGCATGGATGCAAGTCTCAGAGGTTGGGGAGCGGTCACCCAAGGGGAAACTTCCAAGCAAGATGGTCAAATCAGGAAGCCATTCTTCCAATAAACATTCTGGAATTAAGAGCAGTGTACAATGGTCTTCTCCAAGCGGCTCATCTTCTACAAGATCTGGCCATTCAAGTACAGTTGGACAATGTAACGACGGTGGCCTACATACACCGACAAGGAGGAACAAAGAGCAGAGCTGCAATGTCAGAGGTGACAAGAATCCTCCTCTGGGCAGAAAGACACGCGTTGGCACTGTCTGCCATCTTCCTGCCAGGTGTGGACAACTGGGAAGCAAACTTTCTCAGCAGACACAATCTCCATCCAGGGGAATGGGGCCTCCATTCGGAGGTGTTCACAAACGTGACCACTCGTTGGGGCGTGCCTCAAATAGACATGACAGCCTCACGTCTTAACAAGATACTTCGGAGGTACTGTTCCAGGTCCAGAGACCTACAGGCAGTGGCGGTGGATGCCCTGGTAACTCCGTGGGTGTTCAAGTCAGTGTATGTGTTCCCTCCACTTCCACTCATTCCAAGAATCCTAAAACTCATAATGAGAGCAAGGGTTTGGGCATTTCTTATTGCTCCGGACTAGCCAAGAAGGGCTTGGTATGTGGATCTTCTGGATCTACTGCTGGAAGAGCCGTGGCCTCTTCCTCTTCGATAGGACCTTCTCCAACAGGGGCCGTTCGCTTATCAGGACTTAGCGCGGCTACGTTTGACGGCTTGGCGGTTGAACGCCAGATCTTAGCCCGAAAGGGTAGGAATAACCTTGCTCGGAATACCCTAATACAGGCTAGAAAGGGGGTAACATCTAAACATTACCATCGCCCAAGTGAATACTTATGCACCAGTCACACAGCCGCCTATACTGTGACTGGGTCCCTTAGTACACAGCATCTTGGTCGGAAGTGGAAATTCAGTTCATGGCGGGAGACTTGGAGGAAACTGGCCATGAACCGGGAGGAGGGGCGACCAGGGGAGCATATGACTCCCCACTGCTGACATCAACCATAGGGATAGCGGCCTTGTGCTACCCCGGGAGCCTATGATCCCTAAGGCCTAGCGCTGATGCATTCTCGGTGGCAGCCGCGTCAGCGACCATTTAGAAATATAACTCAGAAAAAATAGTAAGACTATAAAATAAAATAGCTTATGGCTGCTAAAAACCAGCAGCCCTTAGACCATGGTCCGGCTCCAGCCGCACCAAACAAAAAACTGATTTGCCTGAGCCAGGAGGCAGGGATATATGGACGGGCCCGCTGCATGCTGGGAGGCCAGAAACCTTTGACTGATTGGTGCAAGATCCGCTGTCGCTCAACCATATCCCCAATGTATCCTGTGGATACCCTGTGGACCCTGCAGGAGAAAGTAAAGGTATGCAGGTATACATGAGACAATAGCTATTAATTCCATTCACTTTTCAGGAGGAATGAAGCATTGTTTCAATGAACTATAAAGGAACCAACAAAATTGTCCACATCTGTATACTGCTCATTATGCCTAGTGTAGCCAGGCCCACCATCAAGGGGGTACTGCGGGTAATTCAGTCCATGACCCAGCGAGAAAGGGGGCCCGGGTGGCAGCGGTGTGGGTAGTGCCGGGTGGCCAGTGTTGCAGCTAGTGCACCAGCGGCAGCAGCCATGTAGAGACAAGGACAGCGGCAATTTAAATGTGCCACTGGCCACAAGCCAATAGAAGCTTGTGGTCCGACAGCCAATCAGGTGCCACTGGCTACTAATTGGCTGTTGGTCCGCAAGCTCAAATTAGCTTGCAAGCCACAGCCAGTGTCATGTGTGAAATACCGCCGTCCTTGTCTCTACATGGATGCTGCCGGTGAACCAGCTGCTACACTGGCGACCCCACGCTACCCACACCGCTGCCAGCCAGGGCCCTGAAGATGCTACTGCTGTGAAGCCCAGAGGGGGAGCCACTCTCTCCTCTCGGGTACTCCCCTTTTCCCTGTGTGACTGGTGCTGTGCTTCTCTGAGGAAGTTCTGCAGCTACCTTTGCAACCATTGATGGGGTTCTGAGGTCATGCTGCAGCTCTGTCATGGCCAGGCAACTAAACTGTAATTAATACTATATAACACTCAGACTCTCCCTGTCACCCTTTCCCCATCATCCTCTCCGTCACAAACTATCCACAGCTCCGCCCACCTGTGTCCCGCCTTACCCCCGTGGGGCCCTGCCCATTTTGTCAGTCCCGTGCCCCACAATTTCTGATGACAGCGCTGAGTGTAACCTATCTAGTGCATCCATGATGGCTGCTTCACCATTTTGTGGGTAGTATAATAATCCTTGGAATTTATAAACCAAAATGGCTGCTTCACTCTGTACAGGTTGAGTATCCCATATCTAAAATGTTTGGGACCAGAAGTATTTTGGATATCGGATTTTTCTGTATTTTGAAATAATTGCATACCATAATGAGATATCATGGCGATGGGACCCAAGTCTAAGCACAGAATGCATTTATGTTTCATATACCCCTTATACACACAGCCTGAAGGTCATTTTAGACAATATTTTTAGTAACTTTGTGCATTAAACAAAGTGTGTGTACATTCACACAATTCATTTTATGTTTCATGTACACCTTATACACACAGCCTGAAGGTCATTTAATACAATACATTTAATAACTTTGTGTATTAAACAAAGTTTGTGTACATTGAACCGTCAGAAAACAAAGATTCCACTATCTCAGTCTTACACAAAAAATTCCGTATTTCGGAATATTTGGATATGGGATACTCCTGTATTATGTTCATGGCTCTCTGCATGTACTGTAAAGCTAAACCTCTGTATTACTATAATGATTTCTGTAAAGGATTTTAAATCCTTTTGGAGAAAAGTGCTATATAAAATAAGATTTTACTCACCGGTAAATCTATTTCTCGTAGTCCGTAGTGGATGCTGGGGACTCCGTAAGGACCATGGGGAATAGCGGCTCCGCAGGAGACTGGGCACAGCTAAGAAAGATTTAGGAATACCTGGTGTGCACTGGCTCCTCCCACTATGACCCTCCTCCAGACTTCAGTAAGGATACTGTGCCCGGAAGAGTTGACACAATAAGGAAGGATTTTGAATCCCGGGTAAGACTCATACCAGCCACACCGTATAACTCGTGATAATATACCCAGTTAACAGTATGAACACAATAGAGCCTCTCAAAGGATGGTTCAACAATAACCCTTGTAGTTAACAATAACTATATACAAGTATTGCAGACAGTCCGCACTTGGGACGGGCGCCCAGCATCCACTACGGACTACGAGCAATAGATTTAACGGTGAGTAAAATCTTATTTTCTCTGACGTCCTAGTGGATGCTGGGGACTCCGTAAGGACCATGGGGATTATACCAAAGCTCCCAAACGGGCGGGAGAGTGCGGATGACTCTGCAGCACCGAATGAGAGAACTCAAGGTCCTCCTCAGCCAGGGTATCAAATTTGTAGAATTTTGCAAACGTGTTTGCCCCTGACCAAGTAGCAGCTCGGCAAGGTTGTAAAGCCGAGACCCCTCGGGCAGCCGCCCAAGAAGAGCCCACTTTCCTCGTGAAATGGGCTATTACAGATTTAGGCTGCGGCAAGCCAGCCACCGAATGCGCAAGCTGAATTGTGCTACAAATCCAGCGAGCAATGGTCTGCTTTGAAGCAGGAGCACCCATCTTGTTTGGTGCATACAGGATAAATAGCGAGTCAGTCTTCCTGACTCCAGCCGTCCTGGAAACATAAATTTTCAAGGCCCTGACTACGTCCAGTAACTTGGAGTCCTCCAAGTCCCTAGTAGCCGCAGGCACCACGATAGGTTGGTTCAAGTGAAAAGCTGATACCACCTTAGGAAGAAACTGGGGACGAGTCCTTAATTCTGCCCTATCCATATGGAAAATCAAATAGGGGCTTTTACATGACAAAGCCGCCAATTCTGACACACGCCTTGCCGAAGCCAAGGCCAAAAGCATGACCACTTTCCACGTGAGATATTTTAAATCCACGGTTTTTAGTGGCTCAAACCAATGTGACTTTAGGAAACCCAACACCACGTTGAGGTCCCACGGTGCCACTGGAGGCACAAAAGGAGGCTGAATATGCAGCACTCCCTTGACAAATGTCTGAACTTCAGGCAGTGAAGCCAGTTCTTTTTGGAAAAAAATCGACAGAGCCGAAATCTGGACCTTAATGGAACCCAGTTTTAGGCCCATAGTCACCCCTGACTGTAGGAAGTGCAGAAATCGACCTAGCTGGAATTCCTCCGTTGGGGCCTTCCTGGCCTCACACCACGCAACATATTTTCGCCATATGCGGTGATAATGTTGTACGGTTACATCTTTTCTAGCTTTAATAAGCGTAGGAATGACTTCCTCCGGAATACCCTTTTCTTTTAGGATCCGGTGTTCAACCGCCATGCCGTTAAACGCAGCCGCGGTAAGTCTTGGAACAGACAGGGCCCCTGCAGCAGCAGGTCCTGTCTGAGCGGCAGAGGCCATGGGTCCTCTGAGATTAATTCTTGAAGTTCCGGGTACCAAGACCTTCTTGGCCAATCTGGAACAATGAGAATAGTTCTTACTCTTCTTTTCTTTATTATCCTCAGTACCTTGGGTATGAGAGGAAGAGGAGGGAACACATAAACCGACCGGTACACCCACGGTGTCACTAGAGCGTCCACAGCTATCGCCTGAGGGTCTCTTGACCTGGCGCAATATTTTTCTAGCTTTTTGTTTAAGCGGGACGCCATCATGTCCACCTGTGGCTTTTCCCAACGGTTTACAATCAGTTGGAAGACTTCTGGATGAAGTCCCCACTCTCCCGGGTCGAGGTCGTGCCTGCTGAGGAAGTCTGCTTCCCAGTTGTCCACTCCCGGAATGAACACTGCTGACAGTGCTAACACGTGATTTTCCGCCCATCGGAGAATCCTTGTGGCTTCTGCCATCGCCGTCCTGCTTCTTGTGCCGCCCTGTCGATTTACATGGGCGACTGCCGTGATGTTGTCTGACTGGATCAGAACTGGCTGGTTTTGAAGCAGGGGCTTTGCTTGACTTAGGGCATTGTAAATGGCCCTCAGTTCCAGAACATTTATGTGTAGGGAAGTCTCCTGACTTGACCAAAGTCCTTGGAAGTTTCTTCCCCGTGTGACTGCACCCCAGCCCCGAAGGCTGGCATCCGTGGTCACCAGGACCCAGTCCTGTATGCCGAATCTGCGGCCCTCTCTGAGATGAGCACTCTGCAGCCACCACAGCAGAGACACCCTGGTCCTTGGAGACAGGGTTATCAACCGATGCATTTGAAGATGCGATCCGGACCATTGGTCCAACAGGTCCCACTGAAAAGTTCTGGCATGGAACCTGCCGAATGGAATCGCTTCGTAGGAAGCTACCATCTTTCCCAGGACTCGCGTGCAATGATGCACCGACACCTGTTTTGGTTTCAGGAGGCCTCTCACTAGAGATGACAGCTCCTTGGCTTTCTCCTCTGGGAGAAACACTTTTTTCTGGACTGTGTCCAGAATCATCCCCAGGAACAGTAGACGTGTCGCCGGAACCAGCTGAGACTTTGGAATATTCAGAATCCAACCGTGCTGGTGTAGCATCTCCTGAGATAATGCTACGCCGACCAACAACTGCTCTCTGGACCTCGCCCTTATCAGGAGATCGTCCAAGTATGGGATAATTAAAACTCCCTTTTTCCGAAGGAGTATCATCATTTCGGCCATTACCTTGGTAAATACCCTCGGTGCCGTGGACAGGCCGAACGGCAACGTCTGGAATTGGTAATGACAATCCTGTACCACAAATCTGAGGTACTCCTGGTGAGGATGGTAAATGGGGACATGCAGATAAGCATCCTTGATGTCCAGAGATACCATGTAATCTCCCTCTTCCAGGCTTGCAATAACCGCCCTGAGCGATTCCATCTTGAACTTGAATTTTCTTAAATATGTGTTCAAGGATTTCAAATTTAAAATGGGTCTCACCGAACCGTCCGGTTTCGGTACCACAAACATTGTGGAATAGTAACCCCATCCTTGTTGAAGTAGGGGCACCTTGACTATCACCTGCTGGGAATACAGCTTGTGAATTGCCTCTAACACAGCCTCCCTTTCTGAAGGAGTCGTTGGTAAGGCAGATTTGAGGAAACGGCGGGGGGGGGGATGTCTCGAATTCCAGCCTGTACCCCTGAGATACCACTTGAAGGATCCAGGGATCTACCTGTGAGCGAGCCAAGTGATTGCTGAAGTTTTTGAGACGGCCCCCCACCGTACCTGGTTCCGCCTGCTGAGCCCCAGCGTCATGCGGCGGACTTAGCAGAAGAAGCGGGGGAGGACTTTTGTTCCTGGGAAGTGGCTGTATGCTGCAGCTTTTTTCCCCTACCTCTGCCTCTGGGCAGAAAGGACGCGCCTCTACCCCGTCTGCTCTTTTGGGGGCGAAAGGACTGCACCTGATAATACGGTGCTCTCTTTGTTTGTGAGGGGACATGTGGCAAAAATGCTGACTTCCCAGCTGTTGCTGTGGACACTAAGTCTGAAAGACCATCCCCGAACAACTCCTCACCCTTATAAGGCAAAACTTCCATGTGCCTTTTAGAATCTGCATCACCTGTCCACTGCCGGGTCCATAACCCTCTCCTGGCACAAATGGACAGTGCACTTATTTTTGATGCCAGCCGGCAAATATCCCTCTGTGCATCTCTTATGTAAAAGACAGCGTCTTTAATATGCTCTACGTTTAGCAATATAGTGTCCCTGTCTAGGGTGTCAATGTTATCTGACAGGGAGTCTGACCATGCAGCTGCAGCACTGCACATCCATGCTGAGGCAATAGCTGGTCTCAGTATAATACCAGTGTGTGTATATATAGCTTTCTGGAGAGCCTCCTGCTTTCTGTCAGCAGGTTCCTTTAGGGCGGCCGTATCCTGGGACGGCAGTGCCACCTTTTTTGATAAGCGCGTAAGTGCTTTATCCACCCTAGGGGGTGTTTCCCAACGTGACCTATCCTCTGGCGGGAAAGGGTACGCCATTAGTAATTTTTTGAAATTACCAATTTTTTATCGGGGGAAGCCCACGCTAGTTCACACACTTCATTCAATTCTTCAGAAGGGGGAAAAACTACTGGTAGTTTTTTCTCCCCAAACATAATACCCTTTTTTGTGGTACCTGGGGTCACCTCAGAAATGTGTAAAACATTTTTCATTGCCTCAATCATATAACGAGTGGCCCTATTGGACATTACATTAGTCTCTTCGTCGTCGACACTGGTATCAGTATCCGTGTCGACATCTGTGTCTGCCATCTGAGGTAGCGGGCGTTTTAGAGCCCCTGATGACTTTTGAGACGTCTGGGCAGGCACGGGCTGAGAAGCCGGCTGCCCCGCATTTGGCATGTCGTCAAATTTTTTATGTAAGGAGTCGACACTTTCGCGTAATTCCTTCCACAAGTCCATCCACTCCGGTGTCTGCCCCGCAGGGGGTGACAACACATTTATAGGCACCTGCTCCTCCTCCACATAAGTCTCCTCATCAAACATGTCGACACAGCCGTACCGACACACCGCACACACACAGGGAATGCTCTGACAGAAGACAGGACCCCACAAAGCCCTTTGGGGAGACAGAGAGAGAGAGTATGCCAGCACACACCAGAGCGCTATATAAATCAGGGATTAACTAAATTATATCCCCTTATAGCTGCTATATGTATATTGCGCCTAAATTTAGTCCCCCCCCCTCTCTTTTTTACCCTTTTCTGTAGTGTAGACTGCAGGGGAGAGCCAGGGAGCTTCCTTCCAGCGGAGCTGTGAGGGAGAAATGGCGCCAGTGTGCTGAGGGAGATAGCTCCGCCCCTTTTTGGCGGACTTTTCTCCCGCTTTTTTATGGATTCTGGCAGGGGTATTTATCACATATATAGCCTCTGGGGCTATATATTGTGATATATTTGCCAGCCAAGGTGTATTTATTGCTTCTCAGGCCCCCCCCCAGCGCCCTGCACCCTCAGTGACCGGAGTGTGAAGTGTGTATGAGGAGCAATGGCGCACAGCTGCAGTGCTGTGCGCTACCTTGGTGAAGACTGATGTCTTCTGCCGCCGATTTTCCGGATTCTTCTTGCTTCTGGCTCTGTAAGGGGGCCGGCGGCGCGGCTCCGGGACCGAACACCAATGGCCGGTTCCATGCGGTCGATCCCTCTGGAGCTAATGGTGTCCAGTAGCCTAAGAAGCCCAAGCTACCACCAGTTAGGTAGGTTCGCTTCTTCTCCCCTTAGTCCCTCGCTGCAGTGAGTCTGTTGCCAGCAGATCTCACTGTAAAATAAAAAACCTAAAATATACTTTCTCTCTAGGAGCTCAGGAGAGCCCCTAGTGTGCATCCAGCTCAGCCGGGCACAGGATTCTAACTGAAGTCTGGAGGAGGGTCATAGTGGGAGGAGCCAGTGCACACCAGGTAGTCCTAAATCTTTCTTAGCTGTGCCCAGTCTCCTGTGGAGCCGCTATTCCCCATGGTCCTTACGGAGTCTCCAGCATCCACTAGGACGTCAGAGAAAAGAAATTATTATTCTAATTAGCAGTTTTAATGTAGCTCACATGGAAAATGAACAATGTCTCTACTTACAGGAAACTTGAGTGATTTATGTTAAAGAAACACATTTCATTTTTTAGAAGTATCTGTAGATTTAACTTCAAACTTTATAGGAGTTTTTTTAAAAATATCTTAAAGATCTAAAGCAGGATCATACAATCATAATTAAGGCTGCAGATAAAGGGGGGGGGGAGAGACACACCGTTATTCAGGATAAATCAGATTATCTACAGGAAGCCTATCGACAATTTAACAATACCACATTTTATACCAGACTAGAAAGAGATCCAACTGAAACTTTCGTTAGTGAATTAAAGGGATTACTCGCTGCTGCGGTTACATGTGGCGCAGTATCCAGGACTTAACATAATTTTTTATTTAATGCACATACTATAATCCCCACATATTACCACTTACCAAAAATTCACAAATCCCTTTCCTCACCACCTGGTCGTCCCATAATCTCTGGTGTTGGGTCCCTCACCTCTAATTTATCCGCATAAGTGGATTCTTTTTTACAGCCACATGTCAAAAGGTTAAAATCCTATATCAGGGACACTACCCATTTTTTGCACCTCATTAAAGATATCACGTGGCAGGAGGCCTATCTATTGGTGACCTGCGACGCAGAGTCACTCTACACTAATATACCTCATAATACTGGTCTGAAAGTAATTAATCACTATTTAAGTCTTAATACCTCTATTTCTGCAGCTTCATGTCAGTTTGTTTTGAATGCTATTCAGTATATTTTATGACGAAATTACTTAACGTTTAATAGTGAATTTTTTTTACAGACACATGGTACCGCCATGGGGCACCAGGTTAATCCCAAGTTTTGCCAACCTATATATGGGACACCTCGAAGATTGTTATATCTGGGGTGGGAACTTGGTGCTCTATGGCAGGTACATAGATGACCTTCTGTCACGTCTGTTGTTAATTATCTAAACACTAATACTTATGGTCTCACTTTCACGAGCACAATTCACAACACGGAAATAACATTCCTGGATATTGCGCTACATGTCGAAAAATCAAATGGAAAATTAAATACAAAAACCTTTAGGAAAAAGGTGGATTGTACTACTTTTCTTAATTACGCTAGTTGCCATTACAAACCCAGGCTGACAAATATTCCAAAAAGTCAGTACCTCAGAGTAAAAAGAAATTGCTCTGAGGAGTCTGACTTTATAATTCAAAGTAGCGGACTTACACAGTCTTTTAGCGAGCAAAGGTACCCTAAATATATACTGGATAAAGCTCTGAATGATACCATCATGAAAAACAGAGGAGATCTGCTAGTATTAAATACACCCCTAGACTCCTCAAAAATGGGGACTCTGAGTAATGAACCTATTTTTGTCTCTAGATTTAATAATGGTTCACATCATATAAAAATTATTAATAAAAACTTTTTCATTCTAAAGACAGATAGAATACTGGCAGGATCATTAAAAAATTAAGCCAGGGAAATCTTCAAAAAAGCTAATAGTATACAAAATTATTTGTCACCAAGTAATTTTGAACCAACTGAGGAATCTCAACTATATCGGTCCAGTAAGAATACTAAGTTTAATATCGCTACTTCTACGGCTACTGGTTTAAGAACAGGGAGTTCTAGAATACAGTAGATTGCTTCAAATGCAAGAAACCTAGATGTATTACCTGTAGGTCCATAAACGAAAGCCAGCAATTATCTCTGAGAAACTCAAAAAAGTTTGATATAGTAGGGTCCATCAACTGTCAAACCGACTTTGTTGTCTATCTACTGTAATATCATGCACGTGTGGAATCCAATACTTCGGAAGAACTACTCGTTCTTTAAACACTAGGTTATTGGAACATAGGGACTTACCTTGAAAAAAATCACATATTCATAGTATCCCTAGACATGTGAATTCAGTACATGGGGGCAACTTTAATGTTTTGCCCATTCAGGGGATTGAACATATTAACAAGACTCTTAAAAGGTGGTGACAGATTTATCAGTCTAAGTAGAAAGGAAGATTACTGGATCTGTACTCTAGATACCTTATTTCTTATGGGCCTAAATGAAAATAGAGAGATGAACAACATTTAGGATAAATCACCAGTTTTCTATGCTGGATTATTTCCTTATGCCTCCCCCACTTTCTCTGCCTCTTCATATCGCCAAATTTGTTTTGATATCATATCACTTTTTGACCTATTTATTAAAGTATTTCTACTAGCTGTGGATAATGTTTATTATGTGTACCATTGATAATATAATGCTGTGAGTTAGAATATTGTGATTTCCATGGTCTTATCAGTCAACTAATTTTTGTTAGATTTTGTCTAGAGTCTAATTTTATGGCAGTTTGACAACAGGCTCTATAACAAATACTCTCACTGTAAAATTAAAAACTTGAGTTCTGCTTAATATAACAATGTATCTTGGTATATATAAAAACAATTTACTACAGGTTGAGTATCCCATATCCAAATATTCCGAAATACGGAATATTCCGAAATACGGACTTTTTTGAGTGAGAGTGAGATAGTGAAACCTTTGTTTTTTGATGGCTCAATGTACGCAAACTTTGTTTAATACACTAAGTTATTAAAAATATTGTATTAAATGACCTTCAGGCTGTGTGTATAAGGTGTATATGAAACATAAATGAATTGTGTGAATGTAGATACACTTTGTTCAATGCACAAAGTTACAAAAAATATTGGCTAAAATTACCTTCTGGCTGTGTGTATAAGGTGTATAATGTGTCAAAGTCAGAAAAATATCTCTATGCACACTACCATATTTGCACCTCACACAGGTCCGTGCTGCGCATGCGTACGCTCTCCCGTACGTGCGCATACTCACAGTCGCGGGCACCCGCAGGCGCACGGTATGCGTATTTACGGTAGAGTTTATGTGATCGTAGCGTGCGACTCAATCGTTACATATTTTCACTATATAATGTATTTTGTAGATCATGGTCCCTTTGATAGATTCTGAAAGTTTGGTTAATGTAGAATGTTCATGAACCGAGAAATCCCTCTTTGTTTGATACGAAGGGACAGACAGGAGTAATACAGTGGTGTTTAGTACCCATCGGAAGAGTATTTAATTAGCAATATTCCGGTGTTGGTTTGAAGCGGATTAATCGCTCGTGCGAATAGTTATGGACATAAGAAGTTTATGAACATTTACTGTATTTGCACTTACTTATCCATGCGGCGGGAAACCCAGTTTCCCTCCCACCTGAGCTGTTGGAAATAGTCACGGCCCACCTGTATGAATCAACCTATGACCTTTTGTTATAATGCGAGGAGGAATTCCTGTGTCCAATGAACAATGAGATTGTAGGGACCATTGAATTGTATTGTGTGTGGGGCATAAATAGACAAGCCGATCACATCCAGCTCTCACTCTTCAACGGTTATCATTGCTGAAAATCGGGAGCTGGATGTCCAGAGGCGCATGCGATCGTTTCCCCTTGTGCGTAAGTGTTTCTCCGCAACCATATTGTTCTTACTGTTATTGTGGGCCATTTCTCTCTCTCTCTTCTCCTCTTTCTCTCTTATTTTTCCCTTAAAACGTAATTGTATTGTATTGTATTTCCTGTGTAGTTATCTGGTTAGGTAGTCTATGTTATATTGTAGTGTATGATTTGTATTTGTATTAATTCTTTTGCAAGTATATCATTCATAATATATATATTAGGCGTTGGACCCTGAGCACGGTATCTGTGTATTTCTTATAGTGTTAAGTATTCTCAGAGCGTCGGTGACGCTCAAACAGCTTTTGAGTTAATAAGGTTATACTGTGTTGCATTTACACTCTATCATTACACTAAGGTTTTACTGCACAATACACTGTTTATGGTTTAGATACAAAGGTTTAACATTGTTAGCGTCAGCGCCGCTGGTGATCTCCTCGTGGTCCCGAGCGTCCGCTACGCTATAGCGAATCATTACGTTAGTCAGCAGCCAATAGCGTGCCTGCCTGTGATCTCTTGGCCGTGAGCGAACGTGACGCTTGAGCGTCTCGACTACGGCTAAGCGATTGCTACGCAACGTGCGTACCCTTACGGTACTCCATACGTAAATAGCGTACAGTGTTCTTAGACCTCATAAAGGGTTTTATATAAGATAAATATTCAGCTTTATCAATTGGCGGCTCGCCCGTCCTTCACATATCTGCACTAGGTAATTTCAGCAGACATTATCCAGCAGCAAAGGGCGGGAGGTCATATTCCTCGTAGTGCTGTTTGGATAAGCGTCTGCTTCGCTTAGTAAAGGGTGCTGAAGGAATCCGGGACCGGAGGTAAGAACAAAACGATAGTGTCTTTTTAAAACTGTTTATTTTTCTGTCTTGCGTACACACGCACGCATATCTGCATTTCTTTTCATTCGTGTATTTTCATATATCACTCTCCTGTTTGCCTTTGTATAATTGATAAACGTACTAAGAGAGATTTGCCGCTATTTCATAGTTAAAGAGTAAAGGTAATACAGTTAAGGTATAGAAATACACACAGCTCTACCTAAAGGTAAAAGGAGAGATTGGTGTGGTGTGCGGTAGATGATCGAGGATCATCTACATTGATAAAACGTGTTAGTTGTGTTACGGTGGACAAAGACTGGTGTACACGTGTCTCTAACAAAGGGAGACTCGCGTACGCAAAGGCCGACGCACGCAGCGTAAATTACGCAACGGAGCGTCTGGGTACGCCCACGTAACTCAAGTCACACGATAGTGTTGATTTTTAAGTAACGCAACATGCGATAAATAGCGCAAATCTATTTTAAATTCGAAATTTAAATTAACAGATCCTTCTAATTTGTAACACATCTGGTCTAAAGAGAAATTTCTGCGCAGAAATAGAAATAGAAACAAAAGTGTATATGTGGTGAGTGAGTGTGTTTTTACAATTTTGAGGATTGAACCAAAAGAAATCATCGAGTTCTCGTGAGGTACATACGTGTAAGTGACATGCACGGTGGCTAGGGAGGCATCCTTGGTTAAACATAAAAAAAATTGAGCATTAGAGTATAGCAGACCAGGAGGTCATACTGTAACAGACCAGGAGGTCATAGCAGACCAGCAGGTTCAGGTACAGCAGACAAGGAAGTCCGCTATACAGTCCACAGGCACAACACCTAAAAGGGTTGGTGCAACACCCATATAGGCCATACAAGCTCTTGCTGAAGGAATTCGCAGCCGCAATTTTCGATTCCGCTGGTCGCTCCGTACATAAGATTAGTTGCTTATGTGCTGAACGATTGTACCGCACGTAATTGTGTGCATTAGTAAACCTGACCGGTACTATTTGTGTACGAAGGTCATAAACGCTATTTGTACATTCTGACGTGATTTGTGTAATTTTTTATTTTTACAAAGGGAAGTTCGCTGGTCACTCAGGAATTATCCAACAACCTCACCTTTACTGGAAAGAGTAAGTGTTCTGCAGATATCCCTCGCATGTTCCAGTAAACAAAGGTTAATAGGTGCCCTGGGTCGAGTACGCCAGCACCATATCGGTGTGATCAGGTCGTATTGGTCGGCGTGGGCAGAGTGAGTAAGGTGCTCGGTAAACCTTACCGTCAACCTATCGTGAATATCTTGGTTTTTTGTAAGGGTCCGTAACACCTGCAAATTATGGGGGCCAGTTGTTCAGGAAGGAGGCAATCAACCTCGGTTCGGGTTGATTCCATAAACCGACCAGTCGGGTCGGCAAGGTACGTAATGTGTGAAAAGTACGGGAGTCACACAGAAGCTTTATGTGATGAATGGGAGAGAATGACAGTACATGACGGGGAGAAATTCCCAAGAGTAGGTAGCTTCAGCACAGAAGTGTTAACGAATTTAAGGAGAAGGATATGTCTCATTAAATCAGCAAAGAGACGAATCAAGCATTATGATTATTTGCAGTTGTGGCAACAGGAGGGTGACATACAGAGAGGATTGGCTCAGGCGGCGGGATCTGGCTCGATCAGGAAACTGATAGCCACGGCCCCACCGCCACCATACATATCAGGAGAGAAATTGGTTGCGGAGAATGACGCACTAAGGTGTAACAAACAAACACTTAGCAACTGTGTAAATGTTAAAGATAATGTTAACCAATTAACCAATGCAAGTATTAACCCGTGCAAGTTGTACCCTGTTTTGAACTTTCCTCAGGAGTGTGATCAAGAGGACGAATCGGCAACAATTTCAGCGCTCTCTCTAGCAGCCACCATAGCAGAGACCACAGTAGGCACAGCTCCACCCCCGAGATTAGTAACAAAGGCCCCTAGCGGAGGGATAGGTGAGGTCGTATCAACGGGTAAGTACGGCACCATACACTATGCTGAAACTATTTCACCACAGCCTGTAGAATCTACACAGAATGAGGTTGTTAGAGTTAATCCTGTTAAGGTAATAGTAGTTCCAAATGGGAAAACAGACACTTCAGGAGTCACTCCTGTTAGGAACATTGCCATGTATAGCCCATTTTCCAGAATGGAATTAAGGACCATAGTGTCTGAATTCCCTGACCCTAGAAAAGACTTAGTTGCCAGCCAAAAATACATCAGAGACCTAGGTAACACGTTAGAGCCCAACAACAAAGACTGGCAGATATTGCTGAGAGCATGTTTACCCTCCAATGTTGACGCAACTCAATTTTTAGCTGACTGTGGATTAGATCAGGATGTACCTCTTACAGAAGTGTACAACAAAGACAATGTAAAAAGAATAAGCTTACAGTTAAAAGAGTATTTCCCAGCGGTAGTTAAATGGAACAAGATATTCTCCATTAAACAAAAGGAGTCAGAAACAGCTACAGAGTATTTTCACAGAGCATTATTAGAGATGGCAAAATACACAGGCATAGAGGACATTAAAACAAACATAAACCATCGAGAAGTAGCAGTATCGGTACTGATGGATGGTTTAAAAGAGTCATTAAAGACTAGGGTACAGACCACACAACCATGTTGGCGAGGTCTGTCTGTGGCTACTTTGAGAGAGGCTGCTATTGATCACGATAGGAACATCACCAGACACAGGGAACAACAAGGTGATAAGTTAATGGCAGTAAGTATACAGGCCTTGACCACAAAACAGCCTGTGTCAATATCACCAAACCCTGTGGGTAAGTCAAATGTGGTAACATGTTATTTTTGTCACAAACAGGGACACTTTGCACGAGACTGTAGATCGAGAAATATACAAAAATCTTATCAACCCCCTAGACAACGACACGATACACGACATTGGGATCAGGGTCCGCAGAAACGGAGTTATGAGCCACATGCAGGGGAAACAAAAAGATATCCCCCGAACAGAGACTGGCAAGCCTCTGGTAGCTCCCAATTAACTCCATCACAAGTAGTTGCTGCCAGCGGGATTCAGGGAGGTCACCATACCCAATAGGGGTGTGGCCATACCTGTAATCTGCAGCCAGTAAAATTGATTGCAAGCCTTGGAAGTGAACCCGAAGTTGCAATTAATGTAGCTGGTAAATCATTAAACTTTCTTGTAGATACGGGGGCGGCCAAATCAGTGATAAATTCGACAGTGGGCATGAGAACCACTGGTAGGACAATTCCAGCCATGGGAGTAACAGGAGTAGTCCAGCATTACCCTGTTAGCAAACCAGCCGAGATTACAATAGGGCCTTTACATACCAAGCATTCCTTTTTGCTGGCTGCATCGGCACCGACTAATCTCCTGGGAAGAGACTTACTGTGTAAAATGGGGTGCGTCATTTATTGTACTCCTGAAGGTGTATTCTTGGACATACCTGAGAATCACGCTCAGGAAGTACGAGACATGTTAGACTCCCCATCAAAATTAATGTCACATACCATTATGACAAATAGGACTCCATCCCAAGTAGAAGAAATAACATCTCAGATACCAGAGTCACTTTGGACTAAAGATGGACAGGACACTGGATTAATGGCAAACGTAGCTCCGGTAGTTGTACAAGTAAAAGATGGTAGGATAGCTCCAAAAATCCCACAGTACCCTCTGAAGCCAGAGGTGGAGTTAGGAGTTTACCCAGTAATAGAGCGCTTGCTACAACAGGGCATTCTGGTAAGAACGTCCAGCACTGCCAATAGTCCCATCTTCCCTGTGAAAAAGAGTGGGGGGAGGGGTTACCGGCTAGTGCAGGATCTAAGGGGGATTAACAAAATAGTTGAGAGTCAGTTCCCCGTAGTGCCAAATCCAGCTGTCATCCTAATGCAAATCCCTCCCACTGCGAAATTTTTCACTGTTATTGACCTCTGCTCCGCTTTCTTTTCGGTACCTCTGCACCCTGACAGCCAATATTTGTTTGCATTTACATACAGAGGAGTCCAATACACATGGACTCGATTACCACAAGGATTCATAGATAGTCCAAGTATATTTTCCCAGGCTTTGCATGATTGTTTACAGTCTTTCCAACCAGAGAGTGGATCAGTATTAATACAGTACGTGGATGATCTACTACTGTGTTCTGATTCATTGGAAGCATCCCTGAAGGATACGAAACAGCTCCTGTTTCATCTTTCAGACACAGGACACAAGGTTTCCAAAGACAAGTTGCAATTATGCCAAACTAAGGTAAAATATTTGGGACACTGTCTAACACAAGGACTGAGACACCTGACCGCTGATAGAATTCAAGCAATTAGAGACATGACTCTGCCACAAACCCAGCAACAGATCAGAACGTTTTTAGGAATGTGTGGGTATTGCCGTAACTGGATCCCAGGGTTTTCCATTCTAGCGTTACCCTTGCAGGAGATGGTCTCCTCAAACAAACCTGATCGGATTTCGCATACAGACGAGTCTGAGACAGCATTTGAGAGACTTAAACAGTGCCTAACGCAGGCACCAGCATTAGGTATGCCAGACTATGGGAAACCCTTTGAACTATACGGAACAGAAAGTGCTGGTTGCGCGGCAGGCGTACTAACCCAAAAGCACGGTGATGCCAGCAGGCCAGTAGCCTATTACAGCGCTCAGCTAGACACGGTAGCGCGATCCCTCCCCACATGCTTGCGAAGCGTTGCTGCGATAGCATTGCTAGTAACGAAAAGCGAAGATGTCGTGCTAGGTCACAACCTCACAATTCATACACCACATGCAGTGTCAGCCTTGCTGAATTCTGCCCAAACCAGGCACGTCACATCAGCGCGGTTTACAAGATGGGAATTGGCACTAATGGCCCCCGTAAACATCACCATAAGGAGATGCAGTGCATTAAATCCTGCAACATATCTCCCAGGTGTGCCTGGACAGGCACAAAGGGTGGAGGATGAGAGTGGTGGGGAAGGAGGATTTAATACAAAGGA